>NC_041386.1:508205469-508250033 GCF_002162155.2 Triticum dicoccoides | reverse complement strand
AGGAGGTCGCCGGAGAGGAGGAGGAGGTCACCGGAGAGGAGGAGGAGGAGGTCGCCGAAGGGGAGGAGGGTAGTATGGTGGAGGAGAGAAGGGAAGATGGAGTGGAGGAGAGGAGGAGATGGAGTGGAGGAGAGGTGGAGTGGAGAAGAATGAAGATCTAAGGAGGAGAGGACCACACCCAGCCATATATACGACATAATAATGGCGCACCGCGGGCAGGTGCGCCATTACTAACTTTTTTTTTTATTTTTTTTATTTATTTTGAATTTTGAAGGCGGGAAGATACTAATGGCGCACCATGGGCAGGTGCGCCATTAGTAATTTTCTTTATTTTTTTGACTTATTTTGAATTTTGAAGGCGGGAATATACTAATGGCGCACCATGGGCAGGTGCGCCATTAGTAACTTTTATTTTTATTTTTTTGACTTATTTTGAATTTTGAAGGCGGGAAGATAGTAATGGCGCACCATGGGCAGGTGCGCCATTAGTAAGTTTGAATTTTTTTGAATTTTTTTGCCTCTCTAGATCTTAAAAGCTCCGTATCTTTTTTCCTGTTAGATTTTTGAAGATTTTGAAAATGTTTAACGGGGTTCCCCCCGTTAAAATCGGATGTAACTTTTTGAGTAGATGATTTTTCATATAAAAAACTTTTTCATCCGAGTTCGTATGCAAAAGTTATGCCCATTTTGCAAATTCTCGAGAGATTTTGCAAAAAAGTCGAAAATTCATGTTTGTAAATTTTGCTAACAACTAGACCACATATCACATGGGAAACTTATTTTCTTTTATTTTTTTGACATTTCTATCATTTTATTTTATTTTTTTAAAACTGAAAAGGCGGTAGTAATGGCGCACCACATGTACAGTGCGCCATTAGTGTCAATTTCATCTTTAGCCCTTTTCCTAGTAGTGACGATCTATGCTTCGACAAGACGTGCCAAGGAAACCGCCTCGCTAAACGCGCTGAGGTGGGACAATAAGACGATTCGAATAAAGGCTTGGCCGTGGTGTGATGTCAGCTATGGAATACGTCAACAGATTAGATTTGTGTAAATATTATTCTCTCTATGGCAATATGTGGAAACTTATTTTGCAGAGCCGGACACTACCTTTGTGTTCAAAATCTTCTATGAAGTACTTGGAGGAGGAACCCGCCTTGTAATGCCGAAGACAATCTGCGCGCCGGACTCGTCGTCATCGAAGCCTGGTTCAGGGGCTACCGAGGGAGTCCTGGATTAGGGGGTGTCCGGATAGCCGGACTATACCTTCGGCCGGACTCCTGGACTATGAAGATACAAGATTGAAGACTTCGTCCCGTGTCCGGAAGGGACTTTCCTTGGCGTGGAAGGCAAGCTTGGCGATACGGATATGTAGATCTCCTACCATTGTAACCGACTCTGCGTAACCCTAACCCTCTCCGGTGTCTATATAAACCGGAGGGTTTTAGTCCGTAGGACACAACAAGAACAACAATCATACCATAGGCTAGCTTCTAGGGTTTAGCCTCCTTGATCTCGTGGTAGATCTACTCTTGTACTACCCATATCATCAATATTAATCAAGCAGGAGTAGGGTTTTACCTCCATCGAGAGGGCCCGAACCTGGGTAAAAACATCGTGTCCCTTGTCTCCTGTTACCATCCGCCTAGACGCACAGTTCGGGACCCCCTACCCGAGATCCGCCGGTTTTGACACCGACAGTCGGTATCGTCCAAACAGTGCGTGCATGCGCGGTATCCCTTGTTTGTCTATCCTGAAAGGTTACTGAGAGCAGGCCAATCATTGATGGTCACGAACAGCAATGCCTTTAGGTCAAATTCTTCCCCCATGTGCTCATCCCATGCACGTATACCTGTTCCATTCCACAATTGTAAGAGTTCTTCAACTAATGGCCTTAGGTACACATCAATGTCGTTGACGGGTTGCTTAGGGCCTTGGATGAGCACTGGCATCATAATGAACTTCCGCTTCATGCACAACCAAGGAGGAAGGTTATAGAAACATAGAGTCACAGGCCAGGTGCTATGGTTGCTGCTCTGCTCCCCAAAAGGATTAATGCCGTCTGCGCTTAGACCAAACCATACGTTCCTTGCGTCATCTGCAAACTCCTTCCCGTACTTTCTTTCGATTTTTCTCCACTGCGACCCGTCAGCGGGTACTCTCAACTTTCCGTCTTTCTTACAGTCTTCTCTGTGCCATCACATCGCCTTGGCATGCTCTTTGTTTTGGAACAAATGTTTCAATCGTGGTATTATAGGAGCATACCGCATCACCTTGGCAGGAATCTTCTTCCTGGGGCGCTCGCCCTCGACATCACTAGGGTCATCGCGGCTGATCTTATAGCGCAATGCACCGCATACTAGGCAAGCGTTCAAATCCTCGTACTCACCGCGGTAGAGGATGCAATCATTAGGGCATGCATGTATCTTCTGCACCTCTAACCCTAGAGGGCAGACGGCTTTCTTTGCTTCGTACGTACTCTCGGGCAATTCGTTGTCCTTTGGGTGCATATTCTTTATCATTACCAGCAACTTTCCAAATCCCTTGTCAGATACACCATTCTCTGCCTTCCATTGCAGCAATTCCAGTGTGGTGCCCAGCTTTTTCTTGTCACCTACGCTATTCGGGTACAACAATTTTTTGTGATCCTCTAACACGCGCTGCAACTTCTTCTTCTCCAAATCACTTACACAGTTTCTCTTTGCATCGGCAATGGCCCGACCTAGATCATCAATGGGCTCATCTGATGCCTCTTGTTCAACTTCTTCCCGCATTGCCGGCTCAGCTTCTACCCGCATTACCGGCTCAGCTTCTTCCCCCATTGTTGTATCATCGTATTCAGGGAACCCATGGCTAGGATAGCTGTCGTCATCCTTTTCTTTCTCCGTGCTTGGTCCAAACATTATAGTGGGGCACGAAATCGGACTTAAACAGGTGGATGTGAATGGTTCTTGACTTAGAGTAATTTTGACCATTCTTACAGACAGCACATGGACAAGGCATAAAACCATCCGCCCGCTTGTTTTCCTCAGCCGAAAGCATAAAAGTTTCCATGCCATTAATGAACTCGGGAGAGCATCGGTCATCGTACATCCATTGTCGGCTCATCTTCAATACACAACACCAAAAACACCAAATTAATACAAGTCCATACATAAAGTTCATACAACACTTAAATGCAACAAACAAATAACTCTCTAGCTAAAGCATTTAAATGCAACAACAAATGCGATCAAGATCGCAACTAAGGTAACAATTGATCCAACAGCATAATGATACCAAGCCTCACTATCGATGGCATATTTTCTAATCTTTCTAATCTTCAAGCGCATTTTCTCCATCTTGATCTTGTGATCATCGACGACATCGGCAACATGCAACTCCAATTCCATCTTCTCCCCCTCAATTCTTTTCAATTTTTCTTTCAAGTACTCGTTTTCTCTTTCAACTAAATTTAACCTCTCGACAATAGGGTCGGTTGGAATTTCCGGTGGACATACCTCCTAGAAAAAATATCTATGTCAACTTGATGGGCATAATTTGTCATAAACACGAAATGCAACTAGTTTTAAAAGAGAATATACCACATCCGAATCATAACAAGGACGAGGGCCGACGGGGACGGATATCAAAACCATGGCACTATGTATAACAAACAACATACGGGTAAGATAATTATACGAGTAACTATATATCCAAATCACACAAACATCAATTTTTATATAAAATTTCATGAACAAGAGGCTCACCACAAGGTGGTGCCGGCGACGGACGGTGTGGGCGATCGACGGTGGTTACGACGGAGATTTAGAAGGCACTAAGTAAACCACACCTACATATGCAAACTAAGTGTTATTTTTTACCTCAAATTGAATATAAATCAAATACTAGCACATATAATTCCTCCCAAATTACTAAACTCACAAATTAATCACTATATAAAGCATTGCAAGAGCTAATCTAGCAATGAGAGATGAAAGGACAAAGTTGCTAACCTTTGTGATCATTTGAATGGATGGGGGCCTTTAAATCTTGACAAATTTTGGGCAAAATGTGTGATGAGCTCGAGAGGAAGAGGGGAAGAAAAGAAGGGAGAGGGGAAAGGGGAAGAACAGAGTGATCTCGGGTGGACGAAGGGTTTATGTAGGACGACCTTTAGTACCGGTTCGTGACATGAACCAGTACTAAAGGTGCTGGAGGGGCCCCAGACTGACAACATCCTGCCACCACTCTCATTAGTACCAGTTCGTGGCACGAACCGGTGCTAAAGGTTCGCCACGAGCCGGTACTAATGAGAGCGGCCCGGCTAGCCGTTGGAACCGGCACTAATGGACACATTAGTGCCGGCTCAAATTCAAACTGGCACTAATGTGCTTCACATTTGACCCTTTTTCTACTAGTGAAACCGGCCAAGCAGTTCCTTCGCCGATTCAACGAAGAAAGGCGCAAGGCGATCGGTGAGGAGGTGGACAGACTCCTGGCGGCTGGGTTCATGTTGAAGTATTTCATCCTTAATGGTTGGCTAATCCGGTGCTAGTACTAAAGAAGAACGACACTTGGCGTATGTGTGTGGATTACATAGATTTGAACAAGGCTTGCCCGGCAGATCCTTTTGCTCTCCCTCGTATTGATCAAATCATTAATGCTACGACGGGTTGTGAGCGTTTGAGCTTTTTGTTTGCATACTCTGGTTACCATCATATCAAAATGGCAGTTAAGGACCAGGAGAAGACAGCGCTTATAACTCCTTTTGGAGCCTTCTGCTATGTGTCTATGCCCTTTGGGCTCAAGAGTGCCCATGCGACTTATCAACGGTGTGTGCAGAATTTTCTTCATGATCAGATTGACCACAATGTTCATGCCTATGTGGATGATATTCTGGTAAAATCCAGAAAGGAGGAGACATTGATTGTTGACTTGAAGGAGACTTTTGATAACCTCCGGGTTTATAAAATGATGCTTAATCCGGCCAAGTGTGTCTTTGGTGTACCGGCAGACAAGCTCTTGGGCTTTCTAGTATCTAACAGAGGCATCGAAGCTAATTCGGAGAAAATCAAGGCTATAACTTCTTTGGCTAAACGAAGTGTATCAATGATGTTCAACGCCTGGCAGGCTGGATTGCCGTGTTGAGCCGGTTTATCAGTCGCCTTGGTGAGAAGGCCATTCCCTTATATCAGATGCTGAAGAAAACAGATACCTTCATCTGGAGTAACGCTGCCAATGAAGCGTTTGAGGACTTAAAGCGACAGCTTGCTAATCCGTCGGTTCTTGCTGCTCCTGTTGATAAGGAGCCATTGTTGCTATATGTGGCAGCTAATGCCCGGGCTGTTAGCGTAGCTATTGTGGTGGAGCGCAAGGAGGCCGGAAAGGAGTATCCGGTTCAATGACCGGTTTATTATATCAGTGAGGTACTTATTGAGTCCAATTAAAGGTACCCGCATGGCAGAAGCTGGTATATGGAGTTTTCATTGCAAGCCGGAAGCTTAAACGATATTTTCAAGGTCATCCCATCACGGTGGTCAGCTCTGCTCCTTTGGGGGATATAATCCAGAACAGGGAAGCAACTGGCCGGATTGCTAAGTGGGCTATTGAGCTTGGGCCACACGGATCAAAATATATGCCCCGAACGGCGATCAAATCTCAGGCACTTGTGGATTTCATCAATGATTGGATAGAACTACAGGCGCCAGAAGAGAAGCCGGATCATACTTACTGGACTATTCATTTTGATGGGTCAAGGCAATTGGAGGGCTCGGGGGCTGGAGTCGTATTAACTTCCCCATGAGGTGATAAGTCTTGTTATGTTCTCCGTTTAATGTTCCCTTGCACTAACAATGCAGCTGAATATGAGGCTTTACTCCATGGTCTTCGGATGGCTAAAGAGATGAATCTAAGCCGAGTTAAATGCTTCGGTGACTCGGACCTGGTGGCTCAACAAGTGTCTGGTACTTGGAATTCCAAGGACCCACTCATGGCGGCGTATTGTCGAGAGGTGGATATTGTTGTGGGTCATTTTAAAGGTTATTAGGTCGATCATGTGGACCGGTAGAAGAATGAAGCGGCGGACGCTTTAAGCCGCTTGGGTTCCCAACGTAAGCCGGTTCCACCCAATGTCTTCCTGGACGTGCTGCATAATCCGTCCGTCAAGCTCCCTGGTGAATAGGATTTGGCTGTTCCTGATCCGGAGGCCTAGTTGGTGGCGGCTCTTCATGTTATCCCGGATTATACAGTTCCATATTTGGCGTATATGAACCGGGACGAGTTGCCAGAAGATGAAACTTCGGCCAGGCAGATAATCCGGCGGTCCAATTCCATGACTATTATCAATGGAGAATTACATCATTGCAGTGTGACACGGGCGTTTCAACGCTGCGTAGCTCCTGTAGAAGGTCGTGAAATTTTGCGTGAGATCCACGAAGGAGATTGTGGTCACCACGCCGGTTCAAAATCTCTGGTAGCCAAGGCATTTCATCACGGTTTCTATTGGCTAACGGTGCATGCTGATGCTGAGGACTTGGTCAAAAGGTGTGATGGATGTCAAAAATTCTCACGACGTGTTCACGTACCGGCTCAGGAATTGAGGATGATTCCAATGACTTGGCCGTTTGCAACTTGGGGGCTGGATATGGTTGGGCCCTTTAAGAGATCCAAGGACAAGAAGACCCACCTTTTGGTGGCGGTTGCTAAGTTCACGAAGTGGGTGGAGGTAGAGCTAGTCAGGAAGTGTGATGCGGCCACGACAGTTCAATTCATCAAGAAGGTGATTTTCCGGTTTGGTTTTCCACACAGCATTATAACAGATAATGGTACCAATCTATCAAAAGGTGCCATGAAGGAGTTCTGTCAACGTGAGCACATCTGGCTTGACGTATCCTTAGTGGCTCACCCCCAGTCCAATGGTCAAGCAAAGAGGGCCAATCAAGAGATTTTGAGAGGCATCAAACCCCAGCTTATGGTATCTTTGCAACAGACGCCGGGTTGTTGGGTAGAGGAGTTACCTTCTGTGTTATGGAGCATCAATACCACGCCCAACAGATCCACGGGTGTCGTGGTTTTGTCACGGCAGGTGTCCTAGTGAAAGGACTTAGTCGTGGAGCCATCGCGACGGGTTAGCTTGAAGGGGTTAAAGCGGACACAGGGACGCAAAGAGTTTTATACTAGTTCGGCCCCTTCGATGAAGGTAAAAGCCTACGTCTAGTTGTGATGGAATTGATGGGGTTTTGATGACTAGGGAGCAAACAAGCTTCGCCCAAGTCTCGAGTTGTTGTTGTCTGTCTTTGAACCGCCGTTGGGTCGTCCCCTTATATACACGGGTGACGCCCGTCGGTTCACAGAGTCCCAATCACCGGTTCATACTCGTATCCGGGTTGGTCTCTCCTTATTCCTAACTTACAATACAAGTGTAACACCCCGGATGTAACTTTCCCAATTTGTACTCCAACTCTTGCCGTTTCCGGCGTTAAGTTATTTTATTTTCTCGGGTTCGGGTTTTTGCCTCCGTGTGTTGTTGTCGTTGTCATGCATCGCATATCATGTCATCATGTGCATTGCATTTGCATACGTGTTCATCTCATGCATTCGAGCATTTTCCCCGTTGTCCGTTTTGCATTCCGGCGCTTCGTTCTCCGTTTGGTGCCCAGTTGGGGGTGATCAGGACCGTGTCACATGTTGGGTTATCTTTTATTTTGGCGCCGTAGTCGGGCCATGACTGTTTGGATGATGTAATGTTATTTATGTACTTGATTGACGTGGCGAGTGTAAGCCAACTATGTTATCTCCCCTTTTATTACATATATATTACATGGGATGTTGTGAAGATTGCCTAACTTGCGACATATGCCTTCAATGCGATTATGCCTCTAAGTCGTGCCTCGACACATGGGAGATATAGTCGCATCGAGGGTGTTACAAGTTGGTAATCAGAGCCTTCCCCGACCTTAGGAGCCCCATTGCTTGATCGTTTTTAGCAGCCGAGTTGTGTCTAGAAAAATGTTTTGAGTGTTTTAGGAATTATATATCGGAGAGTTTAGGAATTCTTTTTTACTTCCTAGTCTCCTCATCGCTCTGGTAAGGCATCCTGACGTAGAGTTTTGACTCTTCTCTTCTCAAATTTCACTAATTTTTTTTAGGATCACGCGGGTATCTTGGAATCGTTCCGATGGTTTTATGATGAGAACATTGTCTTGGTGGCTCCTGTCAGGGGTTTTGTGGAGGTGTCCCGGGGAGTTGAGCTCTGAGGTGTTGTCGTCATAATTTTATCGTTGCAGTTCTGGAATACCTGAGTTTAGTACGCCGACATCGAAAATCTCTTTTATGCAGTTCGTTGGTGAGATAACCTCGACGCCACCCAGTACTGGGGCGGGAGTTCGGGAGTATCGCCATAACTTGTATAACGGATGCTTTCCGAAGGTTGAGGTAGATGGTTTCCGAAGGTTTCTTGGTTATGTGTTGAAGGATGGATACAACTGGATGTAGGATTTGCTAGATTTGGGTGAGATATTATGCTTCCCCTGTATCCCCAACACCTGATTGCATAACCGGAAAGGTTTGGGAGTTTCATAGGTGGGAATTCTTGTAGCTCTAGTTCTTCTTCCACGGATATTGGTTTGAGATTGGGATTTCTTACCGATTATTCGTTCTTGATCCGTACCTTGTTGATTTATTTCTCTACCTAAATTCTAAGTGGTTTCTCAATTTATGGATATGTGACCATTTCAAGAGGAATGCATTCGTTCATTCGTTCAAGCCGGCCGCCGCCTGCCCTCCAGCGCCGCCGCACCATCTCCGCCCCGCTGCCGCAGTTCGCTGGCGACCGCGGCCACCATCGCCGCCCCGGGCCCGCGCCCCTCGCCGCCCCTCAGGTCCCGCGCCCGGCTGCACCTCCCCGGCCTCCCTCTCCGGTGAGTACCTCGTCACCGGATCCCCTCTCCGACGAGAAGCTCCGGCGAGATCCGCCACCGCCTCGGCTTCCGTGCACCGTTGACTTTTATCTCGGGGTTGTTTTTTTCTTCTAAGTCCCCGAACCTCAGATCCAAGTGCTCATGCTCATAGCCTTGTAACTTTGCATCCGTAACTCAATTTTTGGCATATAGCATGTAAAAATGTTCATCTTAGAGAGTACATCATTTCATTCCATTGCATCATTTTCATTTGAGTTCAACTTGATGCCCGAAATGCTGTTAGAAGAGGGCTACTTGAGATAATTGCCAGATCTGCTGCTCCATTTAGCTTTTTGTCATTTTTGCCATGATTATTGTGTGCATGATATGCCCATGAGTTCTACATATGTTTTGTTAAGGGTTTTGTCATCTGTCCAAAGGTGAAACCCATGTATTTTTGTGATGTCTGTGGTGACTAGCACAAGCTTGCCAAGTGAGGCACTTGGTAACTCTGTTTTCAGGGACTTAGCTTTTCCACTAAGTCCTTGAGCTGTTTATCTCATACGGCCATATGTTCATGTTGTTTCCTAGTGATCCGTGCCTCTTTTGAAAATGATCAGTAAGGATGTTTTGTTTATCTTGTAGTGCTCTATCCATCCATGTCTTTGTTTGAAATTATGGAGCACCCTAGCTTGAGCCAATCAAGCTCTATTTTTGCTACTTTGTGAATCTGGGCAGATTGTCAACTTGTTTGCAATTTTGCCGATGATGTTGTAGTTGATTCGTGCATGCTATGCTATTGATCTTGCCATGTCTAGCTTGAATTTTGTGT
This sequence comes from Triticum dicoccoides, assembly GCF_002162155.2. Taxonomy (NCBI): domain Eukaryota; kingdom Viridiplantae; phylum Streptophyta; class Magnoliopsida; order Poales; family Poaceae; genus Triticum; species Triticum dicoccoides. Next base: position 508,240,322 of record NC_041386.1, on the reverse strand, counting down.
GTTATTGATAGATGTATGCTTAGCTTATCATGACTTGCTCCATAGTGAGTGCATCGAGCTCGTAAACATGCCTACTTGAGTTATGTTCCAGCATGTGCCAGTTTTCACTAAGTCTTTGAACTGTTATGTTTTTGCTTTGTTCACATGCTTGCAATAGTATTTTCTGATCCCTTTTGGCTCAAGGTCACTAAGGGACTTTTGTAAAGCTCTTTGAGTAGCTTCATGCCATGCTTTACTTTGCCATGTTCAGGTCCTGTAGCATGTAGTTTTGTTGATCCGAGGAGTGCTACCTGATCTGAAATTCCAGACAAGTGTTGATTTCACTAAGTCTGAAATCTGTTTGCCATATGCATTTTTGCCATGCTTGTTTGAACCTGTTATTGGATGAATTGGCCATAGCTCAGTGCTAGACTTTTGTGAAGCATCATGAATGCATCCCTGCCATGTATTTTTTTTTCATGTTTGGGTGCTGTAGCATGTTCATCTCGTTGCATTTAGATGGCTACTTGCGGTAAATCGCAGACCGGTGCCATATTTAAATCGCTTGCCATTTCCAAACCGTAACTCCGATTCCGACGTTCTTTATATCGTTTTCAAGAGATTTCATCTCATCTTTCCACTGGCACACTTGGATTCCCAAGTTGAGGCCAGGTTCATGCATCCCTTGTTAAATCTTGCAGTTTGCATCCCGCATCGCATCCCGCATAGCATATCATCATTGCATCATATTGTTTGATTCTTGCACGTGGTTGATTATGTCCTTGTTGCTTGTTTTATCTTGTTTGGGTAGAGCCGAGAAACGAGTTCGCTAATGAGGATCCCGTTGAGTTTGCTTTCGAGGATCCAGTCAACTCTGACAATTGTGCAGGCAAGATGATCATACCCTCGAAATCACTACTATCTTTGCTATGCTAGTTTGCTCGCTCTTTTGCTATGCCAATGCTACGATGCCTACCACTTTCTTTCAAGCCTCCCAAATTGCCATGTCAAACCTCTAACCCACCTTGTCCTAGCAAACCGTTGATTGGCTATGTTACCGCTTTGCTCAGCCCCTCTTATAGTGTTGATAGTTGCAGGTGAAGATTGGAGGCTGTTCCTTGTTGGAACATTTATTTACTTGCTGGGATATCATTATATTATCTTGTTATCTTAATGCATCTATATACTTGGTAAAGGGTGGAAGGCTCGGCCTCTCGCCTAGTGTTTTGTTCCACTCTTGCCGCCCTAGTTTTCGTCATATCGGTGTTATGTTCCCGGATTTTGCGTTCCTTACGCGGTTGGGTTATAATGGGAACCCCTTGACAGTCCGCCTTGAATAAAAATCCTCCAGCAATGCCCAACCTTGGTTTTAACATTTGCCACCTAGCCTTTTCCCTTGGGTTTTGCGGAATCAAGGGTCATCTTATTTTAAACCCCCTTGGCCAGTGCTCCTCTGAGTGTTGGTCCAACCTAGAGCACCTGCGGGGCCGTCCCTTGGCAACTTGGGTTACGTTGGCTCCCGTACGCTTAGCTTATCCGGTGTGCCCTGAGAAGGAGATATGTGCAGCTCCTATCGGGATTTGTCGGCACAGCGGGTGGTGTTGCTGGACTTGTTTTACCATTGTCGGAGTTGTCTTGAAGAACCGGGATACTGAGTCTGATCAGAACGTCTCGGGAGGAGGTCTATTCCTTCGTTGACCGTGAGAGCTTGTAATGGGCTAAGTTGGGACTCCCCTGCAAGGATTTGAACTTTCGAAAGTCGTGCCCGCGGTTATGGGCAGATGGGAATTTGCTAATATCCGGTTGTAGATAACTTGAACCTTAATTTAACTAAATGGATCAACTGAGTGTGTTACCGTGATGGCCTATTCTCGGCGGAGTCCGGGAAGTGGACACGGTGTTGGAGTAATGTTTGCGCAGGTTGTCCTCTAGTTTCTCGCTCGTGCTTTGCCTCCTCTTCTCGCTCTCTTTTGCGAACAAGATAGCCACCATATCTGCTAGTCGCTTGCTGCAGCTCCATATATTTGTACCTTGCCTTACCTATAAGCTTAAATAGTCTTGATCGCGAGGGTGCGAGATTGCTGAGTCCCTATGGCTCACAGATTACTATTACACCAGATGCAGGGCCTGATGATTCCGCTCCAGGAGACGCGCTTGAGCTCAAGTGGGAGTTCGACGAAGACTGTCAACGATACTATGTTTCCTTTCCTGATGATCAGTAGTGGTGCCCAGTTGGGGGTGATCAGGACCGTGTCACATGTTGGGTTATCTTTTATTTTGGCGCCGTAGTCGGGCCATGACTGTTTGGATGATGTAATGTTATTTATGTACTTGATTGACGTGGCGAGTGTAAGCCAACTATGTTATCTCCCCTTTTATTACATATATATTACATGGGATGTTGTGAAGATTGCCTAACTTGCGACATATGCCTTCAATGCGATTATGCCTCTAAGTCGTGCCTCGACACATGGGAGATATAGTCGCATCGAGGGTGTTACAAGTTGGTAATCAGAGCCTTCCCCGACCTTAGGAGCCCCATTGCTTGATCGTTTTTAGCAGCCGAGTTGTGTCTAGAAAAATGTTTTGAGTGTTTTAGGAATTATATATCGGAGAGTTTAGGAATTCTTTTTTACTTCCTAGTCTCCTCATCGCTCTGGTAAGGCATCCTGACGTAGAGTTTTGACTCTTCTCTTCTCAAATTTCACTAATTTTTTTTAGGATCACGCGGGTATCTTGGAATCGTTCCGATGGTTTTATGATGAGAACATTGTCTTGGTGGCTCCTGTCAGGGGTTTTGTGGAGGTGTCCCGGGGAGTTGAGCTCTGAGGTGTTGTCGTCATAATTTTATCGTTGCAGTTCTGGAATACCTGAGTTTAGTACGCCGACATCGAAAATCTCTTTTATGCAGTTCGTTGGTGAGATAACCTCGACGCCACCCAGTACTGGGGCGGGAGTTCGGGAGTATCGCCATAACTTGTATAACGGATGCTTTCCGAAGGTTGAGGTAGATGGTTTCCGAAGGTTTCTTGGTTATGTGTTGAAGGATGGATACAACTGGATGTAGGATTTGCTAGATTTGGGTGAGATATTATGCTTCCCCTGTATCCCCAACACCTGATTGCATAACCGGAAAGGTTTGGGAGTTTCATAGGTGGGAATTCTTGTAGCTCTAGTTCTTCTTCCACGGATATTGGTTTGAGATTGGGATTTCTTACCGATTATTCGTTCTTGATCCGTACCTTGTTGATTTATTTCTCTACCTAAATTCTAAGTGGTTTCTCATTTTATGGATATGTGACCATTTCAAGAGGAATGCATTCGTTCATTTTGTTCGAATCACTATGCTACACTCAACCAGTTCCTTGCTAACGGGCCTAAGACTTTCAACAATTGTGTTGAGGCAACCGATGCTGACGATTGGCTTGTGGATCTGTGCAAGCATTTTGAGTGTGGTAACGTCAGGCCTGAGGACTTTGTCAAGTTCGCTTCTTTCCAACTCAAAGATCAAGCTACAGAATGGTTCCAGCAGTACAAGGACTCCAGAGGTGGACGTGTTATCACTTGGGATGAATTATGTCAAGATTTCTGAGCTCATCATATTCCTTAGAGTGTGGTTGAAAGCAAGCGTGAGGAATTCCGCAACCTGAAGCAAGGCTCTTTGTCTGTCTATGACTACAACAAGTTGTTCCAGAAGCTCGCCCGCTTTGCCAAGCAGGACGTCCCTGATGAGAAGAGCATGATATACCAGTTCAGGGGTGGTCTCAGAGAAGAAATTCAGCTAGCTCTTGTCCTCTTTGAGCCCTTGAGATACGATGAGTTCTACAACATGGCACTGAATCAAGAGGCTGCTCAATTGAGGTGTGATGCTTCCAAGAAGCGAGTCAGAGATGTTACTCCTTCTTCCTCTACTCAAGTGGCCAAGCAGCAGAAGTTTTGGCTTCCTCCTCCTCCGTTCCGTCAGCCGTATCAGCAGAAGAGCAAAGGTGGCAGTGGTTCTTCCCACCCACCCAACCCTGGCTTTCAGAACAAGACTTCGTCTCAAGCCCCAAGATCGAGTGCTCCGTATCACCGTCCGCTTTCAGAGGTCATGTGCAACAAGTGCCAACAGAAGGGTCACTATGCCAACAAGTGTTTCAACCAGAGGCGTCTTCCTCCTCCTCCTCCTGTCAGATTGGCAAGTACAGCTGTGGTCAAGCATAACCCCAAGCACGCCAAGGTCAACTTGCTGAATGCAGCTCAGGCAGAGGATTCGTCAGATGTCATCATGGGTAACTTTCCAGTTAACTCTTTTCCAGCAAAAGTTCTTTTTGACACTGGTGCATCGCATTGTTTCATGTCAAGATCATTTGTTTCCAAGAATGACTTCGTTTCGCAAATGTTGGGTAAACCTATGGGAGTGGTTTCTCCGACTAAGTCTATGAGGGCTACTTCAATAGTCCCGGATGTTTCTATCATGTTGGGTGATTTCAAGTTTCTGGCTTCTCCAATGGTTCTGGGTAACTCGGATATTGATCTTATTCTCAGAATGGATTGGCTTTCTAAGCACAAGGCTCAGCTAGATTGTGCAGCCAGGCAGATTCAATTGACTCATTCGTTTGAGGATGTAATTGTCTTTGCCGCGAATGACGATACCATCCGTCTGTTTTCTCTCAATGAGAAGGGTGAACTCGATGCTATCTCGCAAATTCCAGTCGTTTGTGAATATCAAGATGTCTTTCCAGAAGAGCTTCCAGGAATGCCTCTGCACCGGCCAGTTGAATTCGTTATTGATCTTGAGCCTGGCATGGAACCTGTGTGCAAACGTCCTTACAAGCTCAGACCTGAAGAGTTGAAGGAGCTGAAGAAGCAACTCAATATTCAAGAGAAAATGGGTCTCATCCGGCCTAGTTCTTCTCCGTGGGGTTGTGGTGTTCTTTTTGTGAAGAAGAAGGATGGAACGGACCGACTTTGTGTTGATTACCGTCCATTGAAGAAGAAGACCATCAAGAACAAATACCCACTTCCCAACATCAACGAGCTGTTCGAACAACTTAAAGGTGCCCAAGTATTCTCCAAGCTTGATCTCCGTATGGGTTATCATCAGATTCAAATCCGTGAGCAAGATATTCCCAAGACGGCTTCCAGGACAAGCTATGGTTCATATGAATACACTGTCATGTCTTTTGGCCTCGTCAACGCTCCTCCGACTTTCTCTCGCATGATGAACTTCATCTTCAACGCCTACACCAATGACTTAGTTTTGGTCTATCTTGACGACATTCTGGTTTTATCGAAGAACAAGGAAGATCATGCCAAGCACTTGCGTTTGGTGCTCGATAAGCTCAGGGAACACAAGTTCTACGCCAAGTTCTCCAAGTGTGAATTTTGGCTCGATGAGGTTCTTTATCTTGGTCATATCATCTCTGCCAAGGGCATTGCCGTGAATCCTGAGAAGGTATCTGCAATTGTGAATTGGGAACCTCCTCAGAACGTGAAGCAACTCCGTAGCTTCCTCGGTCTCGCAAGCTATTGTCGAAGATTCGTTGAAAACTTTTCTAAGATCGCGAAGCCTCTCTCTAATCTTCTCCAGAAGCACGTCAAGTACGTTTGGTCTCCGGAGTGTGACATTGCTTTCAACACTTTGAAAGAGAAATTGATCACTGCTCCAGTTCTGACTCCGCCTAATGAATCCAAGCCGTACAAGGTTTTTTGTGATGCCTCTCTCCAAGGTCTTGGCGCAGTTTTGATGCAAGAGAAGAAAGTTGTTGCTTATACCTCTCGCCAGTTGAGGCCCAATGAGAAGAACTACCCCACTCATGATCTCGAGTTGGCGGCAGTTGTGCATGCTCTTTTGACTTGGAGACATCTTTTATTGGGAAGAAAAGTGGACATTTTCACTGATCACAAGAGTCTCAAGTACATCTTCACTCAGCCTAATCTCAACCTCAACCAAACTTGATGGGTCGAAATGATTCAAGAGTATAATCTGAGTATCGAGTATACTCCAGGCAAGGCTAATGTGATTGCTAACACATTGAGTAGGAAGGCTTATTGTAACCGTCTGATTCTCAAGCCTTATCAACCCGAGCTTTGTGAAGCTTTCCGCAAACTTAATCTGCAAGTTTTTCCTCAAGGTTTCCTCGCCAACCTTCAAGTCTCTCCTACCTTGGAAGACCAGATTCGCCAAGCCCAGCTTCTTGATGCTATGGTGAAAAAGGCGAAGATTGGGATTGCCAAGAGTCAACCCAAGTACAAGTGCTACCGCCTTGATGACAAGGACACTCTCTTCTTCGTGGATCGTATTGTTGTACCCAAAGGTGAACTTCGTAAAGTGATCTTGAGAGAGGCTCACAATTCTCTCCTCTCCATCCACCCTAGGAGCACGAAGATGTATCAGGACCTCAAACAGGCTTATTGGTGGACTCGAATGAATCGCGAGATTGCTCAATTCGTGAATGAGTGTGATGTCTGCAGAAGAGTGAAGGCAGAACACCAAAGGCCAGCTGGTCTCCTCCAACCTCTTGCCATTCCAGAATGGAAGTTTGACCACATTGAGATGGACTTCGTGACTGGGTTTCCAAAGTCCAAGCGTGGCAATGATGCTATATTCGTTGTCATCGATAAACTCACTAAAGTGGCTCACTTTCTGCCTATCAAAGAGTCAATCACTGCAGCTCAATTGGCGGAACTCTATACCTCTCGAATTGTCTCTCTACACGGTATTCCACAAGTGATCTCTTCAGACCGTGGCAGCATCTTTACATCCAAGTTTTGGGATTCTTTTCAGAAGGCCATGGGCACCAACATCCGCTTCAGCACAGCTTTCCATCCTCAAACTAGCGGTCAAGCCGAGCGTGTCAACCAGATTCTTGAAGATATGCTCAGGGCTTGTGTGATCTCCTTCGACATGAAGTGGGAGGATTGTCTTCCTTATGCTGAATTCTCCTACAACAACAGTTTTCAAGCAAGTTCGGGCAAGGCCCCATTTGAAATTCTGTATGGCAGGAAGTGCCGTACCCCTCTCAACTTGTCTGAAACCGGTGAATGTCAGCTTTTGGGAAATGACTTAATCACAGAGGCAGAGGAAATGCGCAAAGTCATTCGAGATAACCTCAAAGCAGCCTAATCCCGCCAAAAGAGCTACTATGATAGTAAGCACCGTGATTTGGCTTTCGAGATCGGAGATCATGTTTACCTCCGCGTCTCTCCTATGAAAGGTACTCGTCGCTTCGGTATCAAAGGGAAGCTTGCCCCTAGATACGTGGGACCTTTCAAGATTGTCAGCAAGAGAGGCGACCTCGCCTATCAACTCGAGCTTCCTTCAAACTTTGCAAATGTTCATGACATGTTCCATGTCTCTCAGTTTCGAAAGTGCTTCAAGACTCCTGACTGCACCGTCAACTTCGAGGACATTGAGCTCCAATAAGATCTCTCTTATCGTGAGCACCCAGTTGCTATTCTTGAAGAGACTGAACACAGGACTCGCAATAAGTCAATCAAATTTCTCAAAGTCAAGTGGTCACACCATTCCGACCGTGAAGCTACCTGGGAATGCGAGGATCACCTCCGTTCTGAGTACCCGGCGTTCTTTCAGTCCTAGATCTCGGGACGAGATCCTTTCGTAGTGGTGGAGTGTTGTAACACCCCGGATGTAACTTTTCGAATTTGTACTCCAACTCTTGCCGTTTCCGGTGTTAAGTTATTTTATTTTCTCGGGTTTGGGTTTTTGCCTCCGTGTGTTGTTGTCGTTGTCATCCATCTCATATCATGTCATCATGTGCATTGCATTTGCATACGTGTTCGTCTCTTGCATTCGAGCATTTTCCCCGTTGTCCGTTTTGCATTCCGGCGCTTCGTTCTCCTTCGGTGGTCATTTCTACCTTTCTTTCGTGTGTGGGGATTAAACATTTCCGGATTGGACCGAGACTTGCCAAGCCGCCTTGGTTTACTACCGGTAGACCGCCTGTCAAGTTTCGTATCATTTGGACTCCGTTTGATACTCCAACGGTTAACCGAGGGACCGAGAAGGCCTCGTGTGTGTTGCAGCCCAACACCCCTCCAATTTGGCCAAAACCCACCAAAACCTTCTCCATCATCTAGAGCGTTCGATCACGATCGCGTGGCTGCAAAACGCACCTCATTTGGACTCTCCTAGCTCTCTCTATGCCTATTTAAAGAGCCCACGAAAATCTCCTTCTCCTTCCTCCCGAAAAACCCTAGATCTCATCATCGCGCGCTGCCGGACAAAAATCCCACCGACGGACACGTCCGGGCCGACCCCGCCGCCGCCACGTGGCATCACGCCATTCGCCCGCGCACCGTGTCCACATCCCCGCCGGCCCGCTCGCCCGGCCGGGGCCCCCGGAGCTCGTTCGGCTCGCCCCCGCCGCCCGGGAGCCCCGCGCCCACGCGCCGCCACCTCCCTAGAATCCGGCCGCCGCCTGCCCTCCAGCACAGCCGCACCATCACCGGCCCACTGCCGCAGTTCGCTGGCGACCGCGGCCACCATCGCCGCCCCGGGCCCGCGCCCCTCGCCGCCCCTCGGGTCCCGCGCCCGGCCGCGTCTCCCCGGCCTCCCTCTCCGGCGAGTACCTCATCACCGGATCCCCTCTCCATCGAGAAGCTCCGGTGAGATCCGCCACCGCCTCGGCTTCCGTGCACCGTTGACTTTTATCTCGGGGTTGTTTTTTTCTTCTAAGTCCCCGAATCTCAGATCCAAGTGCTCATGTTCATTGCCTCGTAACTTTGCATCCGTAACTCCGTTTTTGGCATATAGCATATCAAAATGTTCATGTCAGAGAATTCCATTGCATCACTTCCATTTGAGTTCATCTTGATGCCCTAAATGCTGTTAGAAGAGGGCTACTTGAGATAATTGCCAGATCTACTACTCCATTTAGCTTTTTGTCATTTTTGCCATGATTATTGTGTGCATGATATGCCCATGAGTTCTACATATATTTTGTTAAGGGTTTTGTCATCTGTCCAGTGGTGCAACCCATGCATTTTTGTGATGTGTGTGGTGACTAGAACAATCTTGCCAAGTGAGGCACTTGGTAACTCTGTTTTCAGGGACTTAGCTTTTCCACTAAGTCCTTGAGCTGTTTATCTCATATGGCCATATGTTCATGTTCTTTCCTAGTGATCCGTGCCTCTTTTGAGAATGATCAGTAAGGATGTTTTGTTTTTCTTGTAGTGCTCTATCCATCCATGTCTTTGTTTGCAATTATGGAGCACCCTAGCTTGAGCCAATCGATCTCTACTTTTGCTACTTTGTGAATCTGGGCAGATTATCAACTTGTTTGCAATTTTGCCGATGATGTTGTAGTTGATCCGTGCATGCTATGCTATTGATCTTGCCATGTCTAGCTTGCATTTTGTGTGTTCTTGATAGATGTATGCTTAGCTTATCATGACTTGCTCCGTAGTGAGTGCATCGAGCTCGTAAACATGCCTACTTGAGTTATGTTTCAGCATGTGCCAGTTTTCACTAAGTCTTTGAACTGATTATGTTTTTGCTTTGTTCACACGCTTGCAATAGTATTTTCTGATCCCTTTTGGCTCAAGGTCACTAAGGGACTTTTGTAAAGATCTTTGAGTAGCTCCATGCCATGCTTTACTTTGCCATGTTCAGGTCCTGTAGCATGTAGTTTTGTTGCTCCGAAGAGTGCTACCTGATCTGAAATTCCAGACAAGTGTTGATTTCACTAAGTCTGAAATCTGTTTGCCATATGCATTTTTGCCATGCTTGTTTGAACCTATTAATGGATGAATTGGCCGTAGCTCAGTGCTAGACTTTTGTTAAGCATCATGAATGCATCCCTGCCATGTATTTTTTTTTGTCATGTTTGGGTGCTGTAGCATGTTCATCTCGTTGCATTTAGATGGCTACTTGCGGTAAATCGCAGACCGGTGCCATATTTAAATCGCTTGCCATTTCCAAACCGTAACTCCGATTCCGACGTTCTTTATATCGTTTTCAAGCGATTTCATCTCATCTTTCCAGTGGAACACTTGGATTCCCAAGTTGAGGCCAGGTTCATGCATCCCTTGTTAAATCTTGCAGTTTGCATCCCGCATCGCATCCTGCATAGCATATCATCATTGCATCATATTGTTTGATCCTTGCACGTGGTTGATTGTGTCCTTGTTGCTTGTTTGTCTTGTTTGGGTAGAGCCGGGAGACGATTTCGCTAACGAGGAGCCCGTTGAGTTTGCTTTCGAGGATCCAGTCAACTCTGACAACTGTGCAGGCAAGATGATCATACCCTCGAAATCAGTACTATCTTTGCTATGCTAGTTTGCTCGCTCTTTTGCTATGCCAATGCTACGATGCCTACCACTTTCTTTCAAGCCTCCCAAATTGCCATGTCAAACCTCTAACCCACCTTGTCCTAGCAAACCGTTGATTGGCTATGTTACCGCTTTGCTCAGCCCCTCTTATAGCGTTGATAGTTGCAGGTGAAGATTGGAGGCCGTTCCTTGTTGGAACATTTATTTACTTGCTGGGATATCATTATATTATCTTGTTATCTTAATGCATCTATATACTTGGTAAAGGGTGGAAGGCTCGGCCTCTCGCCTAGTGTTTTGTTCCACTCTTGCCGCCCTAGTTTCCGTCATATCGGTGTTATGTTCCCGGATTTTGCGTTCCTTACGCGGTTGGGTTATAATGGGAACCCCTTGACAGTCCGCCTTGAATAAAACTCCTCCAGCAATGCCTAACCTTGGTTTTACCATTTGCCACCTAGCCTTTTCCCTTGGGTTTCACGGACTCAAGGGTCATCTTATTTTAAACCCCCTGGGCCAGTGCTCCTTTGAGTGTTGGTCCAACCTAGAGCACCGTGCAGGGTCGTCCCTTGGCAACTTGGGTTATGTTGGCTCCCGTACGCTTAGCTTATCCGGTGTGCCCTGAGAACGAGATATGTGCAACTCCTATCGGGATTTGTCAGCACAGCGGGTGGTGTTGCTGGACTTGTTTTACCATTGTCGGAGTTGTCTTGAAGAACCGGGATACCGAGTCTGATCGGAACGTCTCGGGAGGAGGTCTATTCCTTCGTTGACCGTGAGAGCTTGTCATGGGCTAAGTTGGGACTCCCCTGCAAGGATTTGAACTTTTGAAAGCCGTGCCCGCGGTTATGGGCAGATGGGAATTTGTTAATGTCCGGTTGTAGATAACTTGAACCTTAATTTAACTAAAATGAATCAACTGAGTGTGTTACCGTGATGGCCTCTTCTCGGCGGAGTCCGGAAGTGGACACGGTGTTGGAGTAATGTCTACGCAGGTTGTCCTCTAGTTTCTCGCTCGCGCTTTGCCTTCTCTTCTCGCTCTCTTTTGCGAACAGGATAGCCACCATATCTGCTAGTCGCTTGCTGCAGCTCCATATATTTGTACCTTTCCTTACCTATAAGCTTAAATAGTCTTGATCGCGAGGGTGCGAGATTGCTGAGTCCCTGTGGCTCACAGATTACTATTACACCAGATCCAGGGCCTGATGATTCCGCTCCAGGAGACGCGCTTGAGCTCAAGTGGGAGTTCGATGAAGACTCTCAACGATACTATGTTTCCTTTCCTGATGATCAGTAGTGGTGCCCAGTTGGGGGTGATCGGGACCGTGTCGCATGATGGGTTATCTTTTATTTTGGCGCCGTAGTCGGGCCATGAGTGTTTGGATGATGTAATGTTATTTATGTACTTGATTGACGTAGCGAGTGTAAGCCAACTATGTTATCTCCCCTTTTATTACATATATATTACATGGGATGTTGTGAAGATTGCCTAACTTGCGACATATGCCTTCAATGCGATTATGCCTCTAAGTCATGCCTCGATACGTGGGAGATATAGTCGCATTGAGGGTGTTACAACAAGTTTACATATAAAGTCGGTTTATGGCTACAGGTCTTAAACCGACTACATGCCTTGGGCCCTTATCTGCTTCTTTGGGCTTTAACACCTTTGAACTACTGATGAAGTTAACCCGGCCCAGGTAGGCCGGTTTACGCCTAGTAGTAATATCCCCAACATTAGGCCCCAGATTGATTTGAACGGGTTCATGTCAATCCTTAGCAAAAAAAATTCATCTTCAACATCTTCTTGTAGTTGTTGAACCGCCGTGATGTCACCTTCTCTGGTTGCTGTAAACCGGCATGACATCATCATAAAGATAACATTCACGATATCTTCTTTGTTTAATGAATCTGCAATAACCGAGGCGACAGCTCCATCTCCAAGATTTGTGGTTCCTTGATTCATGCGCCTGACATGTGTCTCTTGCCTTATAAATAAGACCGAAGGGTCATTTCTTTTCTCCCCTTCGTCCCCTTTCTCTTCGTCTTCCTCGCGTCGCCAGCCTCGGAGCTCCGCCGCTGTCGTTGACCTCTGCACCGTCTTGGGCCGCTGCATCAACCTGAACGTACTAGAGCACTGCGGTAGCTTTCCGCATCTTCCTCGATTCTTGTAAGCCTTCTGTTCTTCTTAGCATAGATCTGTTCTTAGGGTTTTGTGTTCTTGCCGTGTTCATCGCTTGTTCATGCTCGTACCCAGACTCCTGGATAGATCTGTGAAACCCTGCTCTGATTAGCAGTAGCTTTTAGCATCCGCCTGTAGTTTCATGCTCAAGTTCGTAGATCTCATCTATATATCTGCCCATTGATTCACTTCCGCTCTGCTTTAAGTCTTTGAATATTTTGTCTTCTTTTCTGAACTTGTTTTAGATCCATTGCTGTAATAAGACCTTGTGAAACCTGTTTCTGCATACTTAGCCATCCGCAACGTCAATTGCTTTCAATGTTTAGATCAGGCGGTTTATCTTAATATAGAAAAAGTTAATAAACCAGTATATACCATTAGTCCCCTTGTTGAACCGCCAGAACTCGTTAGCCATATGATGCTGCTTCATAGAACTCCGGTTTAGATATAGTTACCTCCGGTTTAACATTGTTCATACCGGTGTATACTTTTACCCAACACAATCTTGAACCGGAATCACTTATTTTGTAGACTTCACCATGGCCAAACAAGTATATGAGTGCAACTGGGCTCCTTCTCGCGTCACAGAAACTCAACTGAACAACTTAGTCCTGACTTGCGCTTTAAGCAGCAAAAACACCATCCATTGGAGGGTCCCTGGCAAAGAATGTCCTCCCACACCTCAAGAAGGAGAGGTTGTCATTTTCGCAGACCACTTAGCCCGAGGTTTTTATCCGCCCGATTCAAAATTCTACCGGGATGTCTTGGCCAATTTCCAACTCCGTCCGCAAGATACTGGCCCCAATTCTGTCACCGACATATGCCATTTCCAAGTACTCTGTGAGGTGTTCTTTCAAGAGGAACCCACAGTCGAGTTATTCAGAGATTGTTTTCATCTAAACCGCCGCACAGAATTTACTGATGGTTCCAATATGGAATTGGGTGGTATGGCGATTCAAAAAAGGAAAGAGGTCACTTACCCTCATGCAAAACTGCACAGCCATCCCCAAGAATGGAATCAATCATGGTTCTATTGCAAAGACACCTCCCCTGCTAATGAAAATCCCTTGCCTGGCTTTCGTCCGGAGCGGCTTAGCAATACGCACCCCTTTCCACAAAGGTTGACTGCCAAGGAGAGGAGTAAATATGCTCCTCAACTGTCCAAGCTCAGAGCCTTTACGGCCAACGGTTTAACAGGAGTTGATCTCGCTCGTTGTTGGATATCATGGAGCATACTGCCCCTTAGTCCATGCTCCGGTTTGATGTGCGAATATACGGGCAGTGTTGACGACCCACTGCGACACATGAACATCCAGCTCACCGATGAAGAAGTCACAAAAGCTGTGAAGAAAATGTTGAACGAACCGGAACACATTTGTGCCCGAACCGGCCTGCTTCCTTTCTGCGCCACCAACAAACCGCCAGCTGTAAGTTTTTAATTTCACCTTTCATTGATCCTGACATTGCTATATCTGTCTATTATTTGACACCAATATCTGTTGAAACAGGGCAATGATCCGTTTTGGAGCAAGAAGCTTTCACAGGAGAAACTTGACAAACCGGAAAGACCAACCCGGCCAAAAACCAAAGTCATTAAGAGGCCTGCTCATAAGAAGAAAACCACTGCATCCTCTGATCCGCCCGCTGATGACAATGTGGGTAATCCGGACCTTGAGGTAGGACTTGATTCACTTGGCTTACTTTTCACATGCCTTATTGATGATAATATTTGTTAGGATGATGCCGAAGCTAGTAATGCTGATGCTGCAGAGGTAATTACTCTCTCTTCTGATTCGAACCCTTTGCCTTCACTAAAAATTTGTCAGGCAAACCGAAAAGTTAAATTTTCTCATCCTCTTGCTTACTTGGATCCCAAATTTCTTATGAAGATCCAACAGCACGAAGCTCGCCGCACAACCCGGCACAGTGGCCAGGTAGTTACCTCCGCCGGTTTACCGAACAGTCCGGTTCGGAAACGCCGTTCAGAGGTCTCTAATTTTCTTGTCAGTGCTTGTACTAAAGCGGGCTGTTTTCGTCAACCTCTTAATCCGTCTGACTCCGATTATCAGGTTACTTCCCACTCATCCTCTGGCGATTCATCAGCTACTCAGCTGCCACCGCTCAAGACGGTGCTTGGGTAAGCTATACTTATCATAATGTTTCTGATACATCACATTGGAACATATGATGTATTTGATTTTGATTACTCATTGTAGGGCCAAGCCTAGGCCAAGCAAGAAGGCCCGCCTGGATAAAGCGGCCGAGGAGGATGCCGTTCCTGAACCGGATAAAACACCGGATCCTGAAGTGGTCATTCGCGAAGATATACCCAACGACCCCCCACTGCAAGGTGATGATGTTATTGCCAAAGAAAGGCCCGCCGACCAGCTCGGAAGCCCCATCCGGATTGAGAAATCCACCAGTCCAATCCGGCCTGCTAGCAAACCAACTACCCCTGGTCAAACCGGTGATGCCAAGGATGATGATGTTGTGATTACTAGCATTGGCCGTGCTGAACCAAGTAATCCGGTCGCCTTATCCAGGCATACTGCCAAAGAAGAATTCGCTACTATGAGCAAGGGCAAGTGGAATGTTGATCTGGCGACTTACGCTGCTCTGAATACCCAAGATCTTCATTCCGTCTACTTGAACCGGCTGTACACCAGCCGTGACTATGAAGCCGGCCTGGTGAATATGATGAAGGAAAAATTTGAGGTAACTTCCATGTGCTGTTTCCTGCTTGGATACTTCAATTTTGTTAACTCTCCTAGCCCCCAAGGGCCGGTTTTGCAATCCTCTTTCAAACAGGACTTACTAATATAAATCTGAATGCTTCGAAATTCACTGATATAGCCCCCAAGGGCTGGTTCAACTTAATGTAGTTAAACCGGGCACTTAAGTAGTTTAATATGGCAGCATCAGAACTTATTTGAGCAAATAGCCATTAGCCCCCAAGTGCCAAGTTGAATAGTTGTATTGAGCTTGGGACTTTGCAATCAATTGACAGATGAAGATCAAATATGCATTAGCCCCCAAGTGCCAAGTGCATAACTTGTTATGTGGTTGGTACTTCAATTCTTGTACCATTTGTTAAATCATATGACTGTCTGTATGCTGGTTGAGCTGAAAACCAAAGAAAGCCAACTCGCTGATCTTCAAGAAAATTTGAAATCCCAACAAGCTGAAACCTCAAAGGCGAAAGAGGAGTTGACCAGTGCTTTAAGCGTCATGGAACAACTGAAGGAGGGCTTCAACAAAGAGCGGGCGGATTGGGCCACTGAGAAGGCCGGTTTGACCAAGAAAATTGAAACTGCTGAAGCTGCCCTTAAACCGGTGGTAGATGAGCTGACCAGCGTAAAGCGGCAAGTGCATGCTATGACTGCCGCCATCTTTGGTAAGCTTCCTTTGACTTCTGTAATAATTTGGCCTTCCTATGATAGGTCCGGTTTGTGAACTCCTTGGAATGTTGCAGGTACACACATTGGTCACTTGGGGTCATATGTTCGGATGAAATTGAAGGCCGCCTATACATTAATCGAACAGCTGTATACTGGAGCGCAACGGATCATCTCTACTGCATCACATAACAATCCGGCGCCCACTTTAATTCACGATACTCTTAAGAGGTTCTCAATGCTTCCCGCCCGTATTGTAGAGCTGAAGAAATCTGCTGCTCGAACCGGTGCCATCAATGCCTTAATCCGGGAAAAAGCATGGGTGCCGGATTTCGATCCTGTTGAGGCAGCTCAGGGTTATCCCATTTTGAAGCAAGATGGTTCAGAGTTCAATGAGGATGACCTAAGAGCGATAAACCGGGCGGTGCGCCCTCTAGCTTGCCAATTGGTGGAAGAGGCAGACTTGTCGCATTATCAAGCTCAATATAACAGCCAGAATAAATGAGTGGCTGCACCGATTCCTGAAGCGGAGAATCTGATCCCTCCAATCCGTAAGCATACTTACGCTCCTGATATTGAACCATCGTCACTGATCCATGATGAAGCTGTCTTTCAAGCCTTAATGGGAATCGACTGGACCACTGTTGACTTCCAACCACTGGGTAGGGAAGAAGAAGCTGAAGCGGCGCAGGACGACCCACAACCATCAGATCAGGGCGGTGACCAAGCTTGAACCGGAGGCCGGTTTAAATGGCTGCTTTGTTATATTTCGCCAAGAAAACAATGATCTTATTTGGGCACCATGTTGCCTTGTAATAGGATAGCCAATACTCCTGCTTCTGAGATGCCTTCGTGCATAGGCACTGATACTTTTGTTTGAATGGGCGAAACCTTCAATCTATATTTCCTGCAATCACAAAATCCTAAACTGCCGTGGCGGCCGTACCGCCAGCCGGTTTATAACCTTTATATATAAATGCAATGAAATTGAGGTATATGATCAAATTTTGTGATACAAAATACCTGCCATCGCTGGGCATGAAGTTGACTTAGCCAATCTTGAAACGGAGGTTTATAAACCTATACCGTCAATGGAGAAAATAGCTCCTGTGTATACAATGCTGTTTTACCATGTAAACCGTGTCGGGTTATGAAAAACACCCTGCTACTCCATAATGGGATGTTAACAGAAAAAGTCAAACCGGGCAAATAATCTCCGGATTAAAAATGGACCGTGTTCCGTCGATTGACAGTTTGAACCAGTTTAAAACGTTGCCGGTTTAAAAAACGCAAAGCAACAGTAAGAAAAATGTTGAAGCAAAAGCAATGATAAAACCGTTTGCAAAAGGAGGCTTTATTGAGCCGATCAGATGGTGTTACCATGGTCGGACACGACCAAGCTCCCGATAGGTGTAGCTATGGTTCAAGTCAGCCAGGTGCCCAAATGAAACCGTGGCATTATGCCGATCAAGAGGCGTGGCAATGGTTCGGGTTCGACCAAGCCCCCAAGTAATTCTATGGCCTTAGGCCGATCAAGAGGCGTGACTGGTTCAGACTTGACCATGTCCCCAAGTGATCTGGTGGCTTTCGCCTATCAAAAGGTGTTGCATTGGTTCGGACACGACCAAGCCCCCAAGTGATGTTTATAAAACTTTCAAGGGGTAAACCGGAGGCCGCTTTAAGACAGAACAGCTCCATGTAACCACGCATGATGTAAAGAACAGATACCCCGCTTTAGCTGAGGCTCCGGTTTATTATATTAATCATAATATATACACTTGTCATAATATGTACATAAGTAGAGCCGATGGCTCAGGTATAGTAAGGCCGAAGATGAGCTATGTTCCACGGCCTGTTGGTCTCCTCCTCTGATGTACGTGAGTCTTTATGCTCTCGAATATCGATCAGATAGTATGACCCATTGTGCAGATTCTTGCTGACCACAAAAGGTCCCTCCCAAGGTGGGGATAACTTATGCATATCAGTCTGATCTTGGATGAGCCGAAGCACCAAATCTCCTTCTTGAAAGGTTCTGGTTCTGACTCGGCGACTGTGATAACGACGAAGATCCTGTTGGTAAATCGCTGAGCGGGCAGCTGCTATGTCACGCTTCTCATCCAACAGGTCCAAAGCATCTTGTCATGCCGTCTCATTGTCCACTTCAACATAAGCCGCCACACGAGGTGAGTCATGACGGATATCACTGGGAAGAACCGCCTCCGCTCCGTAGACCATGAAGAACGGTGTGTATCCTGTGGATCTGTTGGGCATAGTATTGATACTCCATAACACAGATGGTAGATCTTCTACCCAACAACCCGGTGTCATTTGAAAAGGAACCATAAGCCGGGGTTTGATGCCTCTCAAGATCTCTTGATTAGCTCTTTCTACTTGACCATTGGACTGTGGGTGGGCTACTGATGAAACGTCAAGCCGGATGTGCTCACGTTCGCAGAACTCCTTCATGGCCCCCTTGGACAAATTGGTACCACTATCTGTGATGATACTATGTGGAAAGACAAACCAGAAAATCACCTTTTTGATGAACTGAACCGCCGTGGCCGCATCACACTTGCTAACAGGTTCTGCCTCCACCCACTTTGTAAACTTGTCAACCGCCACCAGGAGGTGGGTCTTCTTATCCTTGGACCTTTTGAAAGGCCCAACCATATCCAGCCCCCAAGTTGCAAACGGCCAAGTGATCAGAATCATCCTCAATTCTTGAGCCGGCACATGAGCGCGTCTTGAAAACTTTTGGCAACCGTCACATCGTCTGACCAGATCCTCCGCATCAGCATGAGCAGTTAACCAATAAAAACCATGGCGGAATGCTTTAGCCACCAAAGATTTTGAACCGGCGTGATGACCACAATCTCCTTCGTGGATCTCACGCAAAATTTCACAGCCTTCCTCAGGAGACACACAGCGTTGAAACGCCCCTGACACACTACAATGATGCAATTCGCCATTAACAATAGTCATAGACTTGGATCGTCGGATTATCTGCCGGGCCAAGGTTTCATCCTCTGGTAGCTCACCCTAGTTCATGTATGCAAGATAAGGAAGCGTCCAATCCGGAATGACGTGCAGAGCTGCCACCAATTGAGCCTCCGGATCAGGAATAGCCAAATCCGCTTCACTAGGGAGCTTGACCGACGGGTTGTGTAGCACATCAAGAAAAACATTAGGCGGGACCGGTTTACGTTGAGAACCCAACTGACTTAAAGCGTCCGCCGCTTCATTCTTCCGACGGTCCATGTGGTCCACCTGATAACCCTTGAAGTGACCTGCAACAATATCCGCCTCACGACGATACGCAGCCATGAGTGGGTCCTTGGAATCCCAAGTGCCGGACACCTGTTAAGCCACTAGGTCTGAGTCACCGAAGCACTTAACCCGGCTTAGATTCATCTCCTTAGCCATCCGGAGACCATGGAGCAAGGCTTCATACTCAGCTGCATTGTTAGTACAAGGGAACATTAAGCGAAGAATGTAACCGAACTTGTCACCTTGTGGGGAAGTTAATACGACTCCAGCCCCCGAGCCCTCCAATTGCCTGGATCCATCAAAATGGATGGTCCAATATGTGTGATCCGGCTTCTCTTCAGGTGCTTTCAACTCCGTCCAATCATTGATGAAATCAACAAGTGCTTGAGACTTCACCGCCATTCGGGGCACATACTTCAACCCGTGCGGCCCAAGCTCTATAGCCCACTTGGCAATCCGGCCAGTCGCTTCCCGGTTCTGGATGATATCGCCTAAGGGAGCAGAACTGACCACTGTGATGGGGTGCCCTTGGAAATACTGCTTCAGCTTCTGGCTTGCCATGAAAACTCCATATACCAGCTTCTGCCAATGTGGATACCTTTGCTTGGATTCAATAAGTACCTCGCTGATATAGTAAACTGGACGCTGAACCGGATGCTCCTTGTCTGCCTCCTTCCGCTCCACCACAATAGCCACACTGACCGCGCGAGCGTTAGCAGCAACATATAGCAGTAGCGGCTCCTTGTCAACAGGAGCGGCAAGCACAGGCGGGTTGGCCAATTGCCGCTTTAAGTCCTCAAATGCCTGATCAGCAGCGGAACTCCAGACGAACTGATCCGTCTTCTTCAACATCTGATACAAAGGAATTGCCTTCTCACCAAGGCGGCTGATAAACCGGCTCCACGTGGCAATCCGTCCAGCCAAACGTTGAACGTCATTGATACACTTCGGTTTAGCCAGGGAGGTGATGGCTGTGATCTTCTCCGGATTAGCCTCAATTCCCCTGTTGGACACCAGAAAACCCAATAACTTGCCTGCCGGTACACCAAAAACATATTTGGCCGGATTGAGCATCATCTTGTACGTCCTCAAGTTACCAAAGGTTTCCTTCAAATCGTCAACCAGAGTCTCCTTCTTCCTTGAATTAACCACAATATCATCCATGTAAGCATGTACATTACGGCCAATCTGCTTGTGAAGGCAATTTTGTACACACCGTTGATAGGTTGCCTGGGCACTCTTGAGCCCAAAAGGCATAGACACATAGCAGAAGGCTCCAAAGGGAGTGATGAACACCGTCTTCTCCTGGTCCTTAACTGCCATTTTGATCTGATGATAACCAGAATATGCATCCAAAAAACTCAAACGCTCGCAACCCACCGTAGCATCAATGATTTGATCAATACGGGGGAGGGCAAAAGGATCTGCTGGACAAGCCTTATTAAGGTCTGTGTAATCCACACACATACGCCAGGTGCCGTTTTTCTTAAGGACCAGCACCGGATTAGCAAGCCACTTAGGGTGAAAAACTTCAACAATAAAACCAGCTGCCAAAAGCCTGGCTACCTCTTCTCCAATAGCTTTGCGTCTTTCTTCGTTAAATCGGCGGAGGAACTGTTTCACCGGTTTGTATTTAGGATCCACATTACGAGTGTGCTCAGCGAGTTGCCTCGGTACACCTGGCATGTCAGAAGGCTTCCATGCAAAAATGTCCCGATTCTCACGGATGAACTCGATGAGCGCGCTTTCCTATTTCAGATCCAAATTCGCACTGATGCTGAACTGCTTGGATGAATCACCAGGCGCGAAGTCAACAAGCTTAGTCTCAGCTGCCGATTTGAACTTCATGGACGGATCATGCTCCGTAGTTGGCTTCTTCAACGGAGTCATATCTGCCGGATCAACATTGTCTTTATAAAATTTCAGCTCTTCGGTGGCACAAACCAACTCTGCGTAGGCCGCATCTCCTTCCTCGCACTCCAAAGCGACTCTACGACTTCCATGAACCGTTATTGTCCCCTTGTGACCCGGCATCTTGAGCTGCAAATACACATAACAAAGCCATGCCATGAACTTGGCGTAGGCCGGTCGCCCAAACAGGGCGTGATACGGACTTTGGATTTTTACCACTTCAAACGTCAGTGTCTCCGTCCTGGAATCATGATCATCTCCAAAGGCCACTTCCAGAGCTATCTTACCAACAGGATATGCTGATTTGCCAGGTACCACACCATGGAACACCGTATTGGACGGTTTGAGATTTTTATCTGTTAGTCCCATACGACGGAAGGTCTCATAGTACAAGATATTAATGCTACTCCCTCCATCCATGAGTACCTTGGTGAACTTATAACCTCCCACCTGCGGTGCCACCACTAATGCTAGCTGACTCGGGTTATCAACCCGGGGTGGGTGATCCTCTCTGCTCCATATGATTGGCTGCTCAGATCAACGTAAGTAACGGGGCACAGCCGGTTCAACAGAGTTGACTGCCCGCTTCTGAAACTTCCGGTCTCGCTTGTCCAAGCTAGTGGTGAAGACATGGTACTGCCCACTGTTCAACTGCTTTGGGTTGCTCTGGTAACCCGACTATTGCTGCTGCTGGTTGTAACCACCCTGGTTATTCTGATTATTTTGATTATTATGTCCGCCCGGATTACCATTAAATCCTGAACCGGAATTTCCTCCACCGTAACCCGGCCCAGATCCTGAGCCACCGCCAGAGCCGTGATCATACCGGAAAGCATTAGAATTTTTGAACTCCTGCATAATGTAACAATCCTTCCAAAGGTGGTTTGCTGGCACCTCCTTCGTCCCATGCTTCGGATAGGGCTGGTTCAACAGATAATTTAGGCGGTCTGGGTTAGGGTTAGGCGCTCCACTGCGATTCTGCGGTTTACCCTTGCGTCGCTGGCCCTTGTCCTGCGCGTTGGTATTAGCCACGAAGTCCATGTTGCCATCCGCTTTGCGCTTGCCTCCGCCACCATTACCTGTCGAGTGATGTTGCTGACCTTTGGAGTTGCCGTTCTTCTTTCCCTTCCCTGTCTTGTCATCATCAGAGTCCGGATCCTTGGTACTATCAGAATCAGCATACTTTACCAAAGCTCCCATGAGAGTCCCTATGTCAGTGCAGTGGCGCTTCATCCGCCCTAACTTCAGCTTTAGGGGCCCAAACCGGCAATTGCCTTCCAGGGTTATAACCGCGATGTCAGCGTTGATGCGGTCTGATGAATGCAGAACTTGCGAGACCCGGCGCACCCAATGCATCTTTGATTCTCCTTCCTCCTGGACACAGGCAGCTAGATCCACTATCGACATCGGCTGCTTACACGTGTCTTTGAAATTACTGATAAACCGGGCTCGTAACTGGGCCCATGAACTGATAGAATTGGTCGGTAAGCTTTTTAACCACGTACGGGCCATTCCTTCAAGCATCATGGTGAAATACTTTGCACACGCCACATCATCCACATCAAGCATCTCCATGGCCATCTCATAGCTCTCCACCCATGTCTCTAGAGGTTGATCCGCCGTATAATTTGGTACCTTGTGCGGGCCCTTGAAATCCTTGGGCAGGCGCACATTGCATAAAGCGGGAACAAGGCAAGGCACCCCCAAAGCACTAGAGGTAACTCCAGGCTCGACCATGGTGGTCGGACGAACCGGCGTAAGCTGACGATCTTGATATTGTGCCGCTAACTCGGCCTCCCTGTGTGCTCGGGCTCGATCCACCACTTCCTGAGCATTATCGACACCACCTGCCGGGTTGTTATCACGGGGCGCTCCTCGTCGCGCATTACTTGACACGGCCGGTTCATCCATATGCCTACTATAGCTCCGGCTCGGACGAGGGGTTGAGTGGATCCGGTTGCGGCTGTACGAATATGCTTCCTGTTGGACCAAAGCTGTCCTAAGGAGCTCCTTGACCCGACGCGTCTCTACCACCTGTGGCGAATCACCTTCAATTGGAATGGCCTCCAGCCGTGCCGCAGCCGCAACAAGGTTGTCCATCGGGTTGGAGTAGTGACCCGGAGGTGCTGGCACAGCCTGAGGTACACCAGTATTATGATGGGGCAGATCTATTAAACGGGGCTGGACCGGCGCGCCCGCCCCAGGTGCTTCCGCCCGGTTTACCACTGGCGGATTACTGGTTCCTGCTCCGGGGGTGTTGAAGAGGTCTCTGGCTTCGAAGACCGAAGGCAGACGAGATCGGTACTTCCTCCTCATGACTTCCTGCGACGCGTTCTGGTCCAACATGAGCATGTAGGCCTGTGCATCTAAGGCGGCCCGCTCTGCAGTCATCCTGGCGTCTTCAGCTGCTAGGTCCGCTTTAGCCTGAGTGATTTGCTCCCTCACTTTTGCAATCTCCGCGTTGTGAGCGTCCTGATCCGCCGGGTTAGCCTTCGCCATGAGCGCAGCCAACGCATCGAACAGATCCGATAAAACTTGAGCCGGCGGGCACACAGAGCCTCCTGCCCCGATAGCCGTCGCCGCTACTGAACCGGTGATCATTGCCGCAGCGGTTGAAGAATGAAGCGCTTCTTGCGTACCGGCCATGAATATTCCAACCCGGTTGGGCAGATCGGAGGGGTCCGGAATATTGTCACCATCGGAACAGCCCCCAATCCGGCCATCTTGTAGCTGATATAGAGATTCAGTTTCTCCGGTTGACGACTCGTGGCCGGAGTAAACGACGGTCTCGCCACCAGATTCTGATCTATCCTCATAACTTCCTCCATGGATGACTCCCACGAAGGCACGCTTCACTGCCGGTTTAACCTGGGCAGATAGCGCACACTGAGCCGTCTCGACGAGGTCGGTGCAGATGTCCGGCTCAGGGCCCGGTTCACCGATCTTGCCGATGAAAACGTGTATGCCACCAAAGGGGACCCGGTACCCGTACTCAATTGAGCCGGCCTCGAGGCCCCAGCCTGCATCGTCGATGTAGAGCTTGCCACGACGACTCTTAGTCATCCGGCCCACAGCGTAGCCCTCGAGTCCTTCAAAGCGGCCCTCCAAGAACATGAAACCATCGTGTGATGGCCCCACGGTGGGTGCCAACTGTCGTGGTTTTGTCACGGCAGGTGTCCTAGTGAAAGGACTTAGTCGTGGAGCCATCGCGACGGGTTAGCTTGAAGGGGTTAAAGCGGACACAGGGACGCAGAGAGTTTTATACTAGTTCGGCCCCTTCGATGAAGGTAAAAGCCTACGTCTAGTTGTGATGGAATTGATGGGGTTTCGATGACTAGGGAGCAAAAAAGCTTCGCCTAAGTCTCGAGTTGTTGTTGTCTGTCTTTGAACCGCCGCCGGGTCATCCCCTTATATACACGGGTGACGCCCGTCGGTTCACAGAGTCCCAATCACCGGTTCATACTCGTATCCAGGTTGGTCTCTCCTTATTCCTAACTTACAATACAAGTTTACATATAAAGCCGGTTTATGGCTACAGGTCTTAAACCGACTACAGGCCTTGGGCCCTTATCTACTTCTTTGGGCTTTAACACCTTTGAACTACTGATGAAGTTAACCCGGCCCAGGTAGGCCGGTTTACGCCCAGTAGTAATATCCCCAATAACGGGTTACACGCCTTTTTTCATGGTTTATGGAGCGGAGGCGGTTCTCCGTAGTGACATCCGTCATGACTCGCCCCGTGTGGTGGCATATGTCGAAGCTGATAATGAGAAAGCATGGCAAGAAGCACTTGACCTGTTAGATGAGGAGCATGACATTGCAGCAGCCCGTTCGGCGATATATCAGCAAGATCTGCATCGTTATCACAGCCACCGGGTTAGAACCAGAACTTTTCAAAAAGGAGATCTGGTACTCCGACTCATACAGGATCAGACGGATATGCACAAGTTATCCCCACCTTGGGAAGGACCCTTTGTGGTCAGCAAGAATCTGCACAACGGGTCGTACTACCTAATCGATGTTCAAGAGCGCAAAGACTCACGTAAATTAGAGGAGGAGACCCACCGGCCGTGGAATATCGCTCATCTTCGGCCCTATTATACTTGAGCCATAGGCTCTGCTTATGCACATAGATATGACAATGTATATATTATGATCAATATGATAAACTGAAGCCTCAGCTAAAGCGGGGTATCTATTGTTTTTCTTACATCATGTGTGGTTACATGGGGGCTTTTATTTTGTAAAGCGGCTTCCGGTTTACCCCTTGATTCAGCTTATCAAAGCTTTATAAAATCACTTGGGGGCTTGGTTGTACTTCAACTAAAGCTACACCTCTTGATTGGCGCAAGGCCACCAGAAAAATCACTTGGGGGCTTGGTCGTATCTGAACCATAGTCACACCTCTTGATCGGTTTAATGCCAAATTACTTCGGGGCCAAAGAGAGTGTTGCAAAAGAACAACTCAAACATAGGCACCCACTGAGCACAGCTCAAAATGTTACTTGGGGATTCTTTGCTGTCGCAATGAACAAAGAATCTAGACTTGTAATAGGCTATCAAGCCACGACTTGGAAGCCTGGTGTATACACCTAAAACCCCAGGTTAGCCTGCCTTTTTAAGTAAGTCACTCCGCCCAGGTAAACCTAGTATGGCCCGTCGAACTTTGACAAGTTACTCTGATAAGACCCTAAACTTGTCAAGTTAAAACGACGATTGGTTAAGGATTGAGGACCATCTTAAAAGGCTTCGCAAAATGGTTTAACTCAGTGGCATGGCAGCCCATGAAAAGCCTCGAATTTGGGGCCTGGCAGCCCGTGAAAAGCCTCGACTACAAGTTTTCATTTGCTTTTTGCCAAGTTTTTCTCTCTCTTGATAACACTTAGGATATTTTTTGACAAACCGGTGTTCATCAACCCGGCTAGGCTGTCAACTACAAGTCGTCAGTACGTAATCACTTATAACCCGGAGTTTCTTAACCCAGTCTGGTTTCGACTCTAGGTCGCCAGCATTGAATAAACTGGTGTTTATCACAACCTGGCACGGTTTTATCATAAACCAGCATGGTATGAAAGGAGTTATCATTACTCAAGATTGGGGTTATCACCCTCACTACCAACGGGTCATCCAAAGTTGTGATTCAAGGTCACAGGTATCAATTATTTTCATATTTGATTATCTTTTCACAACCTTGGTTATAAACCCTGGCTATATATCTGGGTATCATGACCCGTCTGGCGGTAAACCGCCAGGACACTATCAACTTTTTGTGTGCAGGAATAAATCGCTACGGATTATGAATATAATATGTCTTAAGCATGGCGGATTAACAAGTGTCAGGCACAAATAAATATGCACGAAGGCATAATAGACCAAGAGTTTTAACTAGCCTATTACAAGGCATTTTAGTGCCCAAAAGGATAATTGTTTCTCAATAAGCATTGCAGCACGTGGAAGACTAAACCGGCCTCCGGATCATGATTCGGCTCTAGCTTGACCTGACGGCTGTGGATCATCTTGCATTGGTTCATCCCCTTCGTCTCTACCCAGCGGCTGGAAGTCAATAGTTGTCCAGTCTATCCAAGTTAGGGCTTCAAACACAGCTTCATCGCTTATAAGGGTGGACGGTTCAACGCCAGGGGCATAAGTGTGCTTACAAATTGGCGGGATGAGATTTTGAACCTCAGGAGTTGGTGCGGCCATCCATTTGTTGTTAACGTCATAACTTGCCTGATGATGTGAAAGATCAGCTTCTTCAGCTATTTGGCAAGCTAGCGGACGTACTTCCCGGTTTATGGCTCGAAGGTCCTCATTGCCAAATTCTAATCTGTCTTCTTTCAAGCTCGGATAGCCTTTGCTGACATCTTCTAGATCAAGATCGGGCAACCATGCTTTTGCCCGGGTTAGCGTGGTCAGAGCACCAGCTCTTGCAGCAGATCTCTTTAACTCTTCTACCCGGGCAGGCAACATTGACAGCCTTTCTAAGGTCTCCTTGATTAAAGTTGGGGGCGGTTTGTTGTGAGAAGTGGTGCAGATAATCCGTTGCGCACCGGTATATAACTGCTCTATAAGAGTATAGGCAGCCTTCAGCTTCTTCTGTACATCAGAGCCCAGGTGGCTAATGCGAGTTCATATATCGTTGCAAACATCAGTAAATCGGCAAGAATGAGATGATATGATGAGGATTTAAAGATCGGAGGCTTACCGAACACAACAGCAGTCATAGCATGTACTTGCCGCTTTACACCAGTTAGTTTGTCTACCACCGGTTTAAGACCTGCTTCTGCGTCCCCGGCTCTTTTCTGCAAAGCGGATTTTTCTGTGTTCCAATCCTCCCGCTCCTTGTTAAAACTCTCTTTTAGCTTTTCTATAGTGGCTAAAGCGCTAGACAGTTCATCCTTTGCCTTGGAAGTTTCGGCTTGCTGGGACTTGATATTTTCTTGCAGATCAGCGATTTGAGATTCCTTTTTGCTCAGCTCAGCCTATAAGAAACAGACATATTATGAGTTGACGGTATATATTTGAAGTACCAAGCACATAACAAGTTATGCACCTGATACTTGGGGGCTAATGCATATTTGCTTGTTCTCGGAAATTTCTACAAGTCCCAAGCACAATACAAGTATTACTATTGGCACTTGGGGGCTAATGTATGTTTGCTCAAAATAATGATATGGGAATTCTTCTACAGTCCCGATTCATCTTTAAAAAGTTAAACCGGCCCTTGGGGGCTACATCAGTGAAAGATACAGTATTGCAATTTCAAAATACCGGGTCATCTTAAAGTGATAACCCGGTCCCTGGAGGCTAAACATGCAAAAGTTCAGTTATTACTAAGTCCCGGTTTGGATTGACATCGTAAACCGTCACTTGGGGGCTACTAGAGTTGATATTTGCAATTATACATAAGAGAAATAGTTGTGTGATTACCTCATATCGCTCCTTCATCAGATTTACTAAACCGGCTTCATAATCACGACTGGTGTACAAACGGTTCAAGAAGCCAGAGTGAATATCTTGGGCGTTGAGATGCGCGTAGCTGGACAAATCGGCGCTCCATTTGCCTTTGCCCATAGCAACAAGCTCATCCTTGGCGCTATGTTTGGATAAAGCGAACGGGTTGCCAGGAGTGATGTGGCTGACGCCGGTGATCATAACATCATCCTCTTTATCATCAGTAGCCCTCACTGGAGTTGGCGGTTTATCAGTAGCCTTAGCTGGACTGGCCGATTTATCATCAGGTCGGACCGGGCTGGTCGGTTTGTCAGCATGGCTTGTGGTGTCAATTTCTACTTGTTCAGCAAACAAGTCATGGTCTTGAGGCGGCAGATCATTAAGCATGGCATCAACATCGGTTTCTTCCGGATCTGGAGTCTTTTCCGGTTCAACAAACACATTATCATTAACCTGTTTGTTTAACCGAGCCTTCTTGCTGGGTCTAGGCTTGGCACTGAGAAAAATAAACATGAAGATCAGTACAGTGCAAAAATAACACATCAAGGATAAAATCAAGTGCATAGCTCACCCAGGAACTGTCTTAAGGGGTGGAAGCTGTGTGGTTGTTGATTTGCCAGAGGATGAGTGAGGTGTTCCCTGATAATTTGAATCAGACGGATTAAGAGGCTGCCGGAAACAACCCGCCTTGGGGCAAGAAGTATCAAGAGTATAAGAGACCTCTGATCGGCTTTTCCGAATCGGTGTGTTCGGTAAACCGGCAGAGGTAACTACCTGGCCGCTGTGCCGGGTTGTGCGGTGAGCTTCGTGTTGCTGCATCTTCAAAAGAAAGTTTGGGTCCAAGTGAGCAAGGGGTGAGAAAATTTTACTTTCCGGTTTGCTCGACAGATTTTTGATGTTGGCAGAGGATCTGAATCGGAGGAAAGAATAATTACCTCAACGTCCTCAGCTTGACTGCCTTCAGCGTCATCCTGATAATAGTCGTTGTCAATGAGATGTATGAAAAAAGAACCAAGAGAGTCAAGTTCTACCTCTGAGTCCGGATTAGCCTCATCGGCATCTGCATTTGGCTCAAAAGACGCAGTGGTCCTTTTCTTGGCAGGTTTTTTAAAAACCTTGGTCTTCGGGCGAAGTGGCTTTGCCGGTTTATCTTGCGGTTTCGCTGGTTTATCTTGTGGTTTTTTCTTCCAGAACGGATCATCGCCCTGACAAAGATGACAAGATTTTCAGAGAATATTTTAAAGGAGCAAGTTAAAACAAAGGAAAGTCATGTGACCTTTACCTTTGGAGGTTTGTGGGAAACATAGAAGGGACTTAATCCGGTCTCGCTGCAGATAGCCTCCGGTTCAGTCAGCATCTTCTTCACAGCCTCAGTAACTTCAACATCTGTAAGCTGGATATCAATGTGTCGTTGAGGGTCCTTCAAGCTTCCGGTATATTCACACATTAAACCAGGGCGTCGGCTTAAGGGCAGTATGCTCCAAGTTATCCAACAGCGAGCAAAGTCAACACCCGTTAAACCGTTCGCCATAAAGGCTCTATGCTTTGACAGTTATGGAGCATAATTGGCCCTTTCCTTTGTAGTCAATCTCTGAGGAAAGGGATGTGTATTGCTGAGGCGGTGAGGGCGGTAACCCAGCAAGGGATTTTCATCAGTTGGAGATGTATCTTTGCAGTAAAACCAAGTCTGGTTCCACTCCTTGGGGTGACTGTGAAGCTTGGCATGAGGGAAGCTGACCTCCTTCCTCTTTTGAACCTCCATTCCGCCAAGCTCAGTGGTGGGTCCATCTGTGAAATCTATGCGACTGTTTAAGTGGAAGAAGTCCCTAAACAATTCAACTATGGGCTCCTCTTGAAGATAAGCCTCACAAAAGATTTGGAAATGGCAGATGTTGGACACAGAGTTTGGACCGATGTCCTGAGGGTGGAGCTGAAAACTGGCGAGCACATCTCAGAAGAATTTTGCACCAAGAGGGCTAAAGCCTCGACCCAGATGGTCAACAAAAACAACTACTTCTCCGTCCTTGGCTTCAGGGTGATTTTCTGGACCGGGGGCCCTCCAGTGGATGACCTCCTTCCTGGCTAAAGAGCCAGTTGCGACACATGTATTTAACTCAACTTCAGTGATCCAGGAAGGAACCCAGTTACATTCATAGACTTGTTTGGCCATCTCAAGGGAAACTGAAACAAAGTTATTGCCAGTTTAAGGTTATAAGGAACAACTAAAAGGCGATACAAGTTAAAGAAGAGGTGTACGCATATTTTTAAACCGGAGTATAACATTACTAAGCCGGAGTCTAATATTGCTAAGCCGGAGTCTTATGATGGAGAAGATGCAAATATAAATGAATCGGCGGTTTAAGAGGGGACAAATGGTACCTACCGGATTAGAATTTTTTCAAAGCTAAACCGCCTATATTGGTATGAAAGGTACAGATCTAAAGTACTTAAGTGAAGGACAAACAAGTTTCGCAGATTGATGTGATAAATTTCAGATCTGCGGAATGACAGAAAACTAGAAAATATTCAGACTTAATTTCAAGTGCTTGAACAAGTTCGTCAAGTTTAGATGAGTTTTTATAGAAAGGAGATGCTCCAACAAGGAAAAAGGGGATCATGGCTACGACCGCACAAGAAGTATCAGATCCAAGCTAGTCATTTGTGCTAATAAGAAGAACAGGGAAGAACGGCGCCGGAGTTTCAATAAACTCCGATGAACATTGAAACCCTAATGTTGGATCTAGAGCAAGGAAAATAAGGAACTTACTGATGCTGAGGGAGCAGCGGTGGAGCGCCGCGTTTCTCTGGTACAGTCAGGTTGATGCAGCGGCCGTCATTGGGGCGGAAGCGAAGGTCGACGGCGGCGGCAGAGCTCCAATGGTCGGGCGGCATGAGGAAGAAGACAATGCGAAGGGGCACGAAGGGGAAAAGTGAAAGGACCCTTCGTCCTTATTTATAAGGTGAATGGATAAGTAGCAGGTGCGAGAAGCGAGGAGCTCGAAAAATGGGATATATGACGGCTCAGTCGCCTCGATTGTTGGAGGCTCATTAATAAAGGTGGGTTATGTACAAATCTTTAAGTACGGATGACGTCATGGCAATTTATCATGGACCTGGAAGGTGACATTGTGGCGGTTTACAAGACTTATGCGAAGGTGTTCAAGAATAATTTTTCTCAAGTATTGAGGATTGACATGAACCAGTTCAAATCAATCTGGGGCCTAATGTTGGGGATATTACTACTGGGCGTAAACCGGCCAGGAGAGGCCGGGTTATCCCTATTAGGAGTTATTATACTTGAAGCCCATGAAGACAGAGATGATGGCGCTTTATGAAGGCTGAGGGCCCAAAGGCGGATTAAGGCCTATAGTCATAAACCGACCTTGATATGTAAGCTTGTATTATAAGGCAGTAATAAGTAGAGTCCGGGCCGGACACATTTATGAGCCGGCCTCGAAACCCTGTAAACCAGCAGACATCAACCCATGTATATAAGGGGACGACCCGGCAGCGGTTTAGGGGGAACACACAACAAATCGAGACCCAGGAAAAGCGTATTCGCTCCCTGGTCATCGAAACAAGCAATCCCACAACAACTGGATCGTAGGCTTTTACCTTCATCGCATGGGACCGAACCAGTATAAACTCTCTGTGTCCCTTGTCCGCTTTAACCCCTTTAAGCTAACCCGTCGTGATGGCTCCACGACTAAGTACTTTCTCTAGGACATCTGCCGTGACAAAACCACGACAGAGGGAGTATCTTATAACATCCAATATACTCACATATTAGATGAATTAACATCTTATATTATGGGCTGGAAGGATTTTAGTTTGTTCTTACAAATTATCGGCTGATTAACTGCTGCTGTATCTATGGGTTACAGTTAGTTTGAGCTAGTGTGGGCTCAAATAACCCTAAAGTATATCCAAACATGAGGGCTAGTTTGAGCTAGTTGCATCTATAACCCACCCAAAAAAACTATCCAACCCAAGAGGTGCTAATTGGAGCTAGTTCTCCTAGTGCATTTATTGTCAATCTAACCCTTCCATCCAAACTACTCTTTGGACGGAGTTAGTTCAGGGTTCATAATGAGCTAGAAACTAACTCTAACCTCTAGCTAAGTTGAGTATCCAAACAGGGTTGTGTTGTTGCTGTTGCTGCTACTGCTCTTCTGCGTATATCTAGACATCATTAGAACATTAATGTAACACTCTTCCTTGTTGCTATGTAGCCTAGGATTGCATATTTAGGCATTAAGTACAGTGCATGTTGCTATGTAGCCTCAAATATAGTACATATGGCCCTAGTTAACCTATCAAAAAGTGGGTTGCAGATATATTTCGTTAAAAGTCCAATTCACCGATTAGTCCCTTATCAGCTGCTAGCCTATATGGTACCAGCTACCGATATCCTGAATAGTGAGCAGATATAAGCCATGGGATGGAACTAACCTCGATGAAAAACAACAATCATTCCCAAAATTGTCCTATGTAGGTACATCGAGAAGCATGTTAAGCACAACAGCTAAACATCAACCAAAATTATACATGACAAACAAAATAATCTCCAAAAGATAGCTTTAGTGTGCAGGTTTAAGCACGCTAGTAAAGCAAAACAAGTGGAAAGGTTTACTAACAGCAATAGGCCTAACATTTAACAACAAGCAAACATAGTCATTCAAACTAGTATTATGTCGGTCTAAGTACACTGGTTATGTTTAAATAGAAATGGAAAGGCGTGTTAACTACAAGATGCAGCAACAAAATGTAGTCATTCATAGTGGTATTGTTGAAACTAGTACTGATGAAATTGAACTGCATAGTTCATACTTGCACATATAGAACATCACGTTGTGAATAACTTGAATAAACAAGGCATACTACGAACAACCAAAGATAGCATTTGAAACTGAACATATGCTAACTACAACCTACCGAACAATCAAAAACTTTAAGAGAGGCATATGCTAGCTATAACAGGCTTAACAGCAAGAAAATATATGCATTCCTATCGGTGTGTTTAAAACTGGATTGATGAAATGTACTGCATAGTAAATAATTGCACATATAGAGCATCACAATGTGAACAACTAAAATAAACAAATCATGGGTTTACTCACTTGTCACGGATGGGCTCGTTCCCGTGGGAAGAGCACGAACCGTGGATGCGCTCCATGTTGTCGCAGATGGGCTCCTTCCCCTTGGAAGAGCATGGCGGTAGGGTGCCCCCTGATGTCGCAGACGGGCGCTTTCCCTTTGGAAGAGCAGATGTGCTCTTTCCCCTTGGAAGAGCCGGAGAGGGTGCCCTCCTCATGGTCGCCGTTGATGAGGTCTAACTTGGAAGTTGTGGATCCCAAGCCAACGTCGCAGAACGTGTGCTTAAGAAATGACAAAAGGGGCTCGATGGCGATGTAGAATGGCAAATTGTTGACAACGAGCCAGAGGAGATCAGCGGCGGGGCCATGTATGAGATTGACGGCGGTTGAACCCGAGGGGTTGGGGGTGGGCCACTTAACCTGTGACATAGCCCGCCTTAGGCCGTCGCTGTCACTGACCTCGATGTCGTAGCAGGCAGCCGAGACATGCCCGCATACTCTAGCCCGCTGCTTGAGTGCCTACCGCCAGTAATGGTAGTCAGCTTCCTCGGCGACGTCAGGCGAAGAGACCGCTATACACCTCTTTTGGGCCAGTCGCTCCTCAAGCTCCATGGGAAGCGTAGCCGGGCTTAGATTGTGATGCTCTGGAGTGGGGGTGGGGATGGGGATGGAGATCTGTGGGAAAGGGGGCGTTTGGCAGGTGTCATCTAAGAAAGTCCGGGTGGCCTCAGTATGAGATCGGTGGGTAAGCTGCACGGGCAAACCGGCAGATGTTGACAATGGAGGCCTTGCGGCGGTGAGGACCTTGCTAGGGTTTCGAGCGAGGGAGGGTGTGTGTGTGTGCGCGCGCGCACGCCCGAGGAGGTTTTGGTGTGTGTGTGTGTGTGTGTGTCTGTGAAGGGGTGGCACAGGGTGTTTGAGGAAATGACGCGGGTACTGAAAATTTTAATACGCGGGAGTCAAATGTGGGAGTGAAATGCAGAGCTATTGAAAATTTTGATGATAGTGTATCACACACGATCTGGAGATAACAACTGTGTGTTATGAAATAGAAAAACCATCGAGGCAGGCAGATATTTTCTAGGGATGCAGGCGGGATTGGGAACAAGAAACATCGCACACGGTCCGGAGATAACAACCGTGTGTTATGAAACAAAAAAGCTCTCGTGGCGGGTAGATATTTTCTAGGGATGCAGGTGGGATTGGGAACAAGAAACATCGCACACGGTCAGGAGATAACAACCGTGTGTTATGAAACAAAAAAACCCTCGAGTCGGGCAGATATTTTTGAGAGGGGGAGCCTCGTGGAGCCCAATGTAGTGTTCGGATGTGTACGTGACAGGTGCACCGGTGTGGCACACGGTTAGTTTGAGTGAACCGTGTCTGGTGAGTCATTCGACTTGTCTTATGTTCATAAATTTGGCGAAAAATGACGTGGGAGAGGGTCAGAACACGAACACACTTGCATGTGGACCAAATTTATGTATCAAAATGGTGGTTTGATTTTCAAATACCAAATGCAACATCGATGTGGCACCTCTCTCACAAAGCGGACGGTATTGCTTGCCCCCCCTAGTGTCGGCACGAAGGGAATCCTAAGCTATGAATGCATGCCCCCCCAACCGGGGTTCACCCTAGCAAAGTGCAAAGTAGCTAGCAGCCCCCCTCCCTCGTGTCGGCACGAAGGGAATCCGAAGCTATGAATGCATGCCCCCCAACGGAGGTTCACCCTAGCAAAGTGTGAAGTAGCTAGCAGCCCCCCTCCCTCGTGACAGCATGAAGGGAATCCTAAGCTAT
>NC_041386.1:508165958-508204717 GCF_002162155.2 Triticum dicoccoides | reverse complement strand
CCCCACACACACACTTTCAGTCAGCGGGCTAGAGAGGCATATATCTCACCAAGATGGATCGTAAAACGGACCAAGAATAATCCACCTTGGTCATACAACCTCTCTCTTGTTGTTGGTCAAAGTGATGGCCGTCCATGCGACTTCGGAGATGGGCTAGCTCGCCAATAATCATGCAAGTAGCTAGTCCCCGAAGACAACCACTGCATGCGTGTGGCCCAAACATATGTATGGAGAGGTGTGTTTGTGAGTAACAATGGAGCAACTTTGATGTGGCACCATGATTTCGAACTTGAAATCCCCACACTGAGTGAGGGTTAGGTTGATGATGCATATGTATGTTACACCACACTTCAAGCCAACGACAGGGATTCATGCATGCATGCATGCATAGTATATGTGCTCAAACTTAATTAGGTCGGAATCTCACCATGACCTATACTACGATAAAACGAACCAAATGAAGAATCCACCATGGTAACCTATCATGTTGTCGGTCAAGGTGATCATGGATGTCCACGCGGGCCCACAAATATATAGGCTTGTCATCGATAACCACGCGAGGGAGTGTATCATTCGAAGGCAACCAGTACATGCATATGTATGGCAGTGATGCGTGAATGCATGTTTGAATACACAACATTGATGTGGCGCGTGTGTCAAAAATTGTACACTAGCTCCCCACACAGAGCGAGATCGGTTCATGATGTGTCGTTGTACTAGCCACTTTGACACAATGGGAGGGATTCATGCGTACACATGCATGTGTGTGTGTGTTCAAACTGTATCATGCATGTCATCCCAGAGCAAAAATAATAATCCCCTCCTAAGTCAAATTAACCTCTCTTGTTGTCAGGCAAAAAGTAGTGACAGACCAAGCGGGCCCACAGATGGAAAGCATCGATATCGCTGATAACCACATAAGTGGGTGCGAGAGGACAACCACCACCGCTTTGCATGTGGGCCAAACATATATATGTTGACTACTCTAAATGCAAAACTTTGATGTGCCACATGCCTCAAAAACCGTAAACCATGCACCCACACAGAGTGAGGTTCATATCAAGCGTACTACATATGATGGTCCCCTTCCCCCATCTTCACCACATACTATATGCTCCTGCCGTAATATATGTACAACCCGAAAGAATCCTCATCGATGGTGAAATTAATTAACCTCTCCCGATGTAGGTCAAAGTGACGCATGCATGCACCGACGATGGCCTGGTGGGCCCACAGATGGAAGCGTCACACGTGAGTGTCCTAGCTAGGATATCCATGTGGCCCAAAAAGGTGTTGTGTGATGTTTGAATAACCAATTTCACAATTCTGATGTGGCATGTGCCTCGGTAACCAAAAACTCCCGACACTGAGTGAGGTGTACTTGTTCACGGACGCGTGTGTATAGTATATATGCTAGTCCCCTCCCACCTCTTCGACGCGTACTATATACCACCATAATACAAACAAAAAAGATTCTACCTTGCTGGTCAAATTAACCTCACTGCCGACTGTTCGTCAAAGTGATGGACGACAAACCTCGCAGGCCCACAGAAAGCGTCACACGCGAGTATCGAGTGTCGTGTAGGACAACCATCGACTACATGTGGCCAAAACATTTATGTATGAAAGGGTTGTGTAATGTTTTAAATAACGATTTTCACGACTCTGATGTGGCACCGGCCTGCCTAACAAAATGGCCAACCCACACGGTGGTTCACAACTCTTAGTGTACTGCGAGCCACCTGCCAGCCCAAACGAACACACCCACACACACACCGCGAATCCACCGCAACTACGATGCATGTTAAATTAATTATCCCGCGGTGAACATACATGTTACCAAAGGAGGGACATTTTATTTTCAAAAAAACACAGAGATCATTAAGACGTTTTAGTACATTGATTGATTGATTTTCTACAGGTATAATTTGCAAAAATTAAACATGAGCTACATGCACACGTGACAGTGCACCTAAATGGATTGCAAAAACACATGTGTCTCACTGGGTGCATGTTTACTCCCCGTGCAACAAATTTCAAACATTGAGAATCTTGATTTTTATATTCTAGTACATCCAAAACTTATTTGAAGTTCATGAAACTTATCGTGTTGTCATATGGACACCAATACAAACTGGCATTTGTACTTTTTTTGTCAAATTTGAGACCAGTTTTGATGTAATCTTTATCTAATTACAAACGGGAGATTATTAATAATTGGGAACCAATATCCCAAACGGATTATTTATTTGAACCGTGAGTGTTAGACCAACAATGGATACGTGACATGCTTCGGTTAAGCAATAAAGCGGCAACATTAATCATCCAAATAGAAAAACAATATACGTGCCGCCGCGCGACCCGTGTGGCGTGCGAGCAGGCGTGAGTTGACAGGACGCATGCGAGCAGTCCACTGCACAGGCAGACGGGGAGGCGTGCGTGCAGGTGTGTGAATTGATGGAGGCGTGCTCACCGAGAGGCGTGCGAGTAGCTGTGTGAAACTTTGGTAGGCATGCCAGTAGTCCGGTGCGTAGGCTCACCGGGAGGCGAGCCATTGGTTTGACCGCTGCCCGCCTCTCTCCCACAACTCCCACTACTCCATATTAATGGTGTGCCTGAGCGGCTGCACCGCCCATCCTCGCTACGCACACACAATCATCTCAGTCCTCAAAGCCGTCAGTGTATGAGGATGCCGCCGAAGCGCCCCATCGGAGGGAGTGGCGACGCCGGGGCTGCTAAAGCACCGTAGCATGGCGTGGAGATGGAGACAGAGGTTGCCGTCACCACCGGCGAGTTATTGCTGCACCCTGACATCATCGACGGTGTCGAGCTTCCATAGCCGGAGGTGGAGTTCCACACCGACTCCGACGACCACTCCGGCGACGACTCCGACAGCCACTCCGGTGACGAATCCGACGTTGACGGACAACTGGTTAGTCATCTGTACCCATTTATGTGTTAAATAGATCATAGGGTTTCTCTGGTTACTCCTACCTCCCCCTTTTTGGAATAGAAATCATGTGGTTATGTTCTCCCAATCCATGAAATTTGAGCAAGTTTTGTTAGAACCGTGTAGTGTATTGATTGTTTGAATGGTACAGGTGATAAGTGATTAGTTGCTTCATCTGTGCAAATGATTTCTGCTAGTAATCCGACTAGGGTTAGTGTTCATGCTAATAATTCCTAGGCAGGACTTGACAATTGATTTTGAATGACCTACATATATTTGTGCCATTATTTTCTTCAAGATTGGTCTGTACATATACGACTATGCTTAAAAATCGAACCATAATCTCTGGATATGTATAAATAAATAGCCATAAATTCCTAATCCTACTTCATGGCATGTAATCAGTGATTTGATGCCAAGTTTGTTTTACTATTTGTATAGGTGTTGTCCGACAATGTGGACATCGAGGATGAAGATGGCCAGAGGAGGTACAAGAGGCGAATCCTGAGGGAGCTTTATGCGGGAATGTATAACAGGCGTATTAGGACCTGGAACGACGACTATGGATGCCCATTTTGCAACCACAAGCTTCATGACGCGTATCTAAGTGTTCTGGCGCATGCAAGAGGACGGGCCGTTGGCTCCTTCAAGTAGAAGTATTCTCGCAGGTTGGCGCACGACGCGTACGCCGAGTACCTGGAGTAGGTTCAGGATCGTGCCGGCCGCATGTGAGATGAGATGTGGGATGGATCTAACTATGTACGCTTGAGTATGCTTAATGATGGTTGAACTATTATTATGTACGTGTACGCTTATTATCTATGTCTGAGTATGTTAAATATTTGGTCAAAATTTGGTAAAAATTTCAAACCGGGACCAATAAACCAGGAAATGGAGGTAGTACGTCAATCACACATGGTTCCCAAAATTGGAACCATGTGCAATGACTTTCATTTTGCCTGTTGCATCAATCACACACGGTTCGCTCTAGCAAACCGTCGCCCTCAAAATTCTTTGTGGGACAGAAAACCCTCACCACCCAATTCAAAAAAGAAAAAAGAAAACCCTCACCATCCCCACGTCACAAAAACCCTCACCCCGCCCGCCATCCTCATCGTGGCGGTAAACACTTAGCTTGACACCTGCCGCCGCCACCAGGCTGCCGGCACAGCCCACCGCATTTCGCCACTTCCGCTTGCCGCCGCCTATCACCATCGACTTTCTCGACGCTTCTCGCGGCCGACCAAGCTCCGCTCGGTTGGGGAATCTGCCGTCCTGAGGGTTCTTTCTCATGGACGACGAGGTAACTAATTTAATGAGATATTATCTCATCTCTTATCCCAGTTCATCTGCCTCCTTTAATCACTCGGCGGAAATTTCCGTGAATTCATTTTTATTCGAGCTGATATGAGGGTTTTCTTTTATTCATAGAATGTACAGTGCACCGACACTTCATGACTTTGCAACCGCCGCCAGAGATTCCATCTCACCGTACCAGATAACTTGAGGACGCACACCGTATGTTCAGTCTCACCCTAAATCGGTTGGCATGGCCTACTTTCCTGAACATATTCTAAATATGCTACATTTGGATAAAAGGTGCCACATGCACCATATACGTCAAAGGGGATTTCCTCCCTCTTCTTTCTATATCAGGCAAATTAATGATGTATTGTTCTTTCGATTACTCTCATTTTTCCATGACATCATGTTTACCCTATCTGTTTAATTATAGATTTTTGTCCTTCGGTTTCAACTGCTGTACAGTTCTTTCAATTTGGGCCCATATTTGCATGTTACCATATTTTCTTTAACAATCCTACCATTTTCTGCAAAACGTCCCTCGCTTTGCAACAGATTATGTAGTGCACAATTTTTCCCTTTACATAGATCAAGGCTCCACAAATGTCATACTTCACACAAACCATGGATTTACAATCGTTACTACTGTAAAACTTGATGAACGTGGTGACTCCTATTTTGGCACTGGCTTTTGGAATGAAATTGCAAAGTTGTATGTACTGAAAGCTGGCACTAATATTGCACTACACATAGAAGGGCCTGGTCATGAGATATATGCTAACTTCCTCGACAAAATAATCCATCCAGACTTTGTTCGAAGTAAGTTTTTATTTTCAACTATCTGCATATGTTGACTTACCCAGGAATGTCAAATGAATTGTGTAGTATTTAAGCAACCAATTGTTATTCCCTTTTCTTACTATATTCCTACCTAATAACTTCTAGTTACCAATACACTTTTCTATTGCCCTGTTTTAACTAACTATTCCATGTATTCCCATTTCTAACGGAAAGCGCCACTGACAAGGAGACTCCGGAGGTGGAGAACGGGGCTGCCAACAAGCGGAGGCGGGGCGAGCTTGAACCGCAAGCGACTCTAGCAGGCCTAGACTTAATCAGCAGCCTCCCTGATGATATGTTGAGAGTCATCATCTCCCTCCTCCCAATCAAATATGGGGCACGGACAACCCTCCTTTCCTGGCGGTGGCGCCCCCTACGGAACTCCAGCCCTCTCGACCTCATCGACACCCGCGAGCTCTGCCATGGCTATCGCAAAAGCTTGGATGCGTTCTCCAAGATCCTTGGCAGTCACCTTGGCCCAACCAAAGGCCTTAGAATGGGTAAGTTCCGTTCCAATGGCAAGGACCGAGCCAAGCTTGATGACTGGTTCCGATCCCCGCCCTAGATCAGCTCGAGGAGCTCACTTTTGATGATGGGCATATGCAGTCGCTGCCAACGTCCTCACTCTGCCTCGCTCCCACACTGTGCATCCCCAAGTTCAGGAACTGCCATTTCCTGCCCCTTAATGACGCGCCCGCTCTTATTCTACCATGACTGAAGCACCTCGAGCTCGTCGCCGTCTACCTCTCGAAGGGTGACATGGAGCGTCTTCTCCGTGGCTGTACTGCACTCGAGTACCTTCGTCTTCAGGCGATCAATGGGTTGAGTACCTTCCACATCACCTCCATGACTCTTTGGACTATTTATGTGTGTTGCTGGTGCGGTAGGAAGACATCACAAAAGGTGGACCATGGTATGGTCATCCAGGACGCACCTGCACTTGAGAGATTACTTGTAGTTGATCAATAAGGTCCAACAAGAATCAATGGCATTTCAGCGCCGAAATTGATAGTGGTGGGCTACTCGTCTGACAAATACGCCGAACGTGTTATTGGATCCACACCCGTTCAGGTACAACAGCCGCCTTCTACCTCTCCTTCTACAAATTAACATTATTTCTAATTTTGAAGATGTTTGTTCATCTGTCATTTAGAAAATAATTCTGACAGGCTTGACCCCGAAACTGCGCACACTAAAGGTCTTGGCACTAGAATCTATCGGGCCCGACTTGAAGCAAGTTGTTAGTTTAATGAGATGCTTTCCGTGCCTGGACAAGCTATATATCGAGGTGATGTTCCTTTCCTGTTAAATGTTAACCATAAGGGAGTTCAATTTGTGACACCTTTTTCCAAGTTTACAATGACAATGTACTAGATTTCTGAATGTTCTTTTGGAGGATTTCATTACATACATGTCCCCCCATATTGGTTGCTTGATCCATATGGTTACAATCAATAAGCATTTCTCCTTTGGATTCATGTGTACTAGTTTTCTTAGGGAACTTTTCATCCACTCCAACCTCTTGTGAAGAAGGCTACATTTTCTAGAATGTAATCAAATGCCCATGTTAATCATGTCAGATCGAAGATGGAATGTTAGTGCATTTTACAAATCCTACAAACCAAATAGGTAGGCCTGTAGTACTGTTCAAAACTGCATGTAGGCACTAACACGTTTTCTTCTTTTGCAGATAAGATTAGGCCCAGTGGTGGATAATGTGATACAATATAACAATCATGTCGAATGCCTAGATCTGCATCTCTCAGAAATTACTTTGAACTCCTACTGAGGGACCTTACAGGAGATTATATTCGCTAGGTTCTTTGTTCTTAGAGCAAGGGTGCTGAAGGAAATGAGGTTTGCCCTACATTTATTTCGCTAAAATGAATGGTTTGTTGGTCAGCGCCGGCGCCTGCGGCAGAATGGGGTAGGCTCCAAAAATGCTGAATTTCATTTTGGAACTTCAGATGACAGAGTAATTGGAAGTCATCGTGTCAACCCCATACATGACTTCTCAGTGGCTAACCCCTTTGCAAAAATTGTGAGGTTTCGAAGCCAGACTTAGAAGCAGTGATATCAGTTTGAACCTCTCTGATATCCATGTTCAGCGGATCAGCGAGAGCGTTTGCAGCTGATGAGCTGAATTTCATATCTAATATTAGTTTGAACCTTGTAATCTTCGAATTTGAGCCATATAACTCTGGAATTTGAACCTTGTAACATTTCAAGCTTTTGTGGTACAATCGTTGAAATGGCATCGTATGAGACTCGTATATTGCTAGCACTATTTTGACCTTAATATGCAATGGTCTTGGATTTTATTTACCATTCTCGAATAAGTTTACCTTGACGATCTCACAGCACACAATCTGTATAGCTAACTTGACTGCGATCTTTGACATTATT
Organism: Triticum dicoccoides; assembly: GCF_002162155.2. NCBI lineage: Eukaryota > Viridiplantae > Streptophyta > Magnoliopsida > Poales > Poaceae > Triticum > Triticum dicoccoides. The sequence goes on along the minus strand of NC_041386.1, from coordinate 508,197,219 downwards.
GCACACAGTTGGTTTCTTCCACCGTTTGCACTGTAGAGTGCAGAATTAATTATCTCGAGTGTCCATCATCACCCTTCTGTGTAACTTTGACCTCATCACCCAAGGGTAAACTTATCACCGAAGTCATTCCACACACTTCATTTTTATAAAGCTTTTTGCCAATAAATGCCCATGATTTGTCCCTCTTCTAGCCGACGCGTGGCCAAACTAGCCGGGTGGGAAGCTTGCGTGGTAAACAGCGCGGTAGCACAGGAACAGGCTCACTGACGATATATTTGGTGCCTATTCGAGCCCACGCATGCGGTGCGGTGTTGTCAAGCGTGCACTTGAATCCTCCGTTATGAACACCGTGACAAGACGTGAAGATTACAGGCCGGCCGACCCCCATTTATTACAACATCCATTTAACCTACCCTTGTGTCTCTTCAACCTTTCAATCGCGCCCCACCATTGCAAGAAGCACACCCACCAAGAGAAATTCTTAGAGGTTATCCTGTGCGGCTCCAATGGCGCTCTGAGCGGCTGCCGACGATGAGCAGCAGTTCACCAGGCGTGCCGTGGTGGACACCCACAGAAGGTTCATGGACCTGTCCGTGGTGTACACCAACAACCCGGTCTGGGTGGAGCACTCCATCCACATCATGGAGCTGTTGTTTGCCAAGGAGAAGTACAAGGTGGTCGTGTTCGACCTCGAGTACACCCATGCTCATGCCGGGTCTCGTCCCACGGTCGCCATCGCCCAGATGTGCATGCACCACCACATCCTCGTCTACCACTACTTCCTGACCACAAGGCCTTGCGAGCGTTTTGCCAGGTTTGCCAACAGCCCCCACTACATGTTCGCTACAGTGGACATCACTAACGATGTAAAGGCGCTCGAGAATTCGGGCATTGCCTGCCAGATTCTTATCGACATCCAGGGCCAATAAAGATCTTGGGCAGCAAGGAGCATGAGAAGGACTCACTGGTTCACCTCGCCGTGACCATCATCAACCCCTGATACGTCTCCAACGTATCTATAATTTTTTATTGCTCCATGCTATATTATCTTCTGTTTTGGACATTATTGGGCTTTATTATACACTTTTATATTATTTTTGGGACTAACCTATTAACCGGAGGCCCAGTCCAGAATTGCTGTTTTTTGCCTAATTCGGAGTTTCACAGAAAAAGAATATCAAACGGAGTCCAAACAGAATGAAACCTTCGGTAACGTGATTTTCAAAACGAACATGATCCAAAGGACTTGGACCCTACGTCAAGAAAGCTACCAGGAAGCTGCGAGGTAGGGGGGCACGCCTACCCTCCCTGGGCGCGCCCTCCACCCTCGTGGGCCCCATGTTGCTCCATCGACGTACTCCTTCCTCCTATATATACCTACGTACCCCCAAACGATCAGATACGGAGCCAAAAACCTAATTCCACCGCCGCAACCTTCTGTACCCGTGAGATCCCATCTTGGGGCCCGTTTCGGAGCTCCGCCGGAGGGGGAATCGATCACGGAGGGCTTCTACATCAACACCAAAGCCTCTCCGATGAAGTGTGAGTAGTTTACCTCAGACCTTCGGGTCCATAGTTATTAGCTAGATGGCTTCTTCTCTCTTTTTGGATCTCAATACAATGTTCTCCCCCTCTCTCATGGAGATCTATTCGATGTAATCTTCTTTTGCGGTGTGTTTGTTGAGACCGATGAATTGTGGGTTTATGATCAAGTTTATCTATGGACAAAATTTGAGTCTTCTGAATTCTTTTAAGTATGATTGGTTATCTTTGCTAGTCTCTTCGAATTATCAGTTTGGTTTGGCCTACTAGATTGATCTTTCTTGCAATGGGAGAAGTGCTTAGCTTTGGATTCAATCTTGCGGTGTCCTTTCCCAGTGACAGTAGGGGCAGCAAGGCACGTATTGTATTGTTGCCATCGAGGATAACAAGATGGGGTTTATATCGTATTGCATGAGTTTATCCCTCTACATCATGTCATCTTGCTTAAAGTGTTACTCTGTTCTTATGAACTTAATACTCTAGATGCATGCTGGATAGCGGTCGATGTGTGGAGTAATAGTAGTAGATGCAGGCAGGAGCCGGTCTACTTGTTTCGGACGTGATGCCTATATACATGATCATACCTAGATATTCTCATAACTATGCTCAATTTTGTCAATTGCTCAACAATAATTTGTTCACCCACCGTAAATACTTATGCTCTTGAGAGAAGCCACTAGTGAAACCTATGGCCCCCGGGTCTATTTTCCATCATATTAATCTTCCAACACTTAGCTATTTCCGTTGCCTTTTATTTTACTTTGCATCTTTATCACAAAAATACCAAAAATATTATCTTATGATATCTATCAGATCTCACTCTCGTAAGTGACTGTGTAGGGATTGACAACCCCTTATCGCGTTGGTTGCGAGGATTTATTTGTTTGTGTAGGTGCGAGGGCCTCGTGTGTAGCCTCCTACTGGATTCATACCTTGGTTCTCAAAAACTGAGGGAAATACTTGTGCTACTTTGCTGCATCACCCTTTACTCTTCAAGGGAAAACCAACACAGTGCTCAAGAGGTAGCAACCCCTATTACAGAGACATGAAGGATTCATGCGACAAGGACAAGCGTGCCTGGCACTCGGCATGGATGGAGAAACTCGAGAAAGCTCACATCGTGTACGCAGCCAAGGAGGCGTACATGAGATATGACATGTACAGGCGGATCGTTCACATGAGGAAGTGCCTCCTTCCCCAAAATGGCCAGGGATCAAGTCAGAAGCAGAGTAATGGCACATCGCAACAATAAGTAGATGATGAGATCATCGTTTTTCCTACTTTAGTATGCATGTAATTGCTTACTTTGATGTGTGGAAATGTTATGTGTGTAGTCAATTGTGTAATTGTATGCTTAATTTGGTTGTGTAATGATGTCTTTTAAGTATATATGTTGATGCTCTATAGACAGAGCGTAGATGCTGTGCGGACGAATAAAATCACATCTCACATGGACTAAACTATGGAACCCGTCGGTGATGTTTTCATCAATCACTCACAATTGTATACCAGCAATAGTTTGCTCACAACACACACTGCTTGTTAGAAGTAATTGTCTTTGTTGTTATCGGTCTTCGCACACGTTTCCGATTACAGACCTATTGGCCTCGTATCACACACATCTTGTTCATTTTAACCATTTCTGTTCTCATATCTCAATGCAAATTGTTCATCCGAGTGAACCGCATGCCGTATATCGCACACACCTTTGATCTGGCTGACCATTTCTTTTGTGTTGCCTAATCACAAACAGTTCATCCGAGTGAATCGTATGCTATACATCACACACACCTTCATCTAGTTGCCCGTTTCTTTTGCTCCTCCTCATCGCAAATGGTTAACTGAGCTGAACTGTATGCCCTGCATCCCACACGCAACTAAAATCTGAACCGTGTGTGATGCATCCGTCATCGCAAATGTTTGATACATTTCTGATGGTTTTCATACACTACCGTTTGCGATTATGGCATCACACATAGTTTGTCGAAGGGTCTCTGATCGTAGTGTCGCGTTAGCAGCATCCTGTAGTAGTGTTTCGCAAGCCCAAACTTTAAGGAACGGCAGCTTAGGTTTCTTGCCAAACTAGAGTTCATACGGTGTCGTCTCAACAGATTTAGACGGTGCCCTTTTTAACGTGAATGCAGCTGTCTCTAATGCATAACTCCAAAATGATAGTGGTAAATTGGTAAGAGACATCATCGATCGCACCATATCTAATAAAGTATGGTTATGACGTTCGAACACACCATTACGCTGTGGTGTTCCAGGTGGCATGAGTTGTGAAACTATTCCACCCTTTTTTGAATGAAGGCCAAAATCGTAACACAAATATCCACCTCTGCGATCAAATCGTAAAAACTTTATTTTCTTGTTACGATGATTATCCACTTCACCCTAAAATTCTTTGAACTTTTCAAATGTTTCAGACTTGTGTTTCATCAAGTAGATATACCCATATCTGCTCAAATCATCTGTGAAGGTCAGAAAATAATGATACCCACCGTGAGCTTCAACACTCATCGGACGGCATACATCAGTATGTATTATTTGCAATAAGTCATTGGCTCGCTCCATTGTTCCGAAGAATGGAGTTTCAGTCATCTTTCCCTTGAGGCATGGTTCACAAATATCAAATGATTCATAATCAAGTGATTCCAAAAGCCCATCTGCATGGAGTTTCTTCATGCGCTTTACACCAATATGACCTAAACGGCAGTGCCACAAGTATGTTGCACTATCATTATCAACTTTGCATCTTTTGGCATCAATATTTATGAATATGTGTATCACTACAATCGAGATTCAATAAGCCATTTATATTGAGTGTATGACCATAGAAGGTTTTATTCGTGTAAACAGAATAACAATTATTCTTTGACTTAAATGAATAACCGTATTGCAATAAACCTGATCCAATCGTATTGATGCTCAACGCAAGCACCAAATAACATTTATTTTAGGTTTAACACTAATCCCAAAGGAAAAGGCTGTGTGCGATGGTGATCTTATCAACCTTGGAATTACTTCCAACATACATCGTCACCTTGTCCTTAACTAGTATCTATTCATTTTGCAACTCATGTTTCGAGTTACAAATCTTAGCAACTAAACCGGTATCAAATACCCAGGGGATACTATGAACACTAGTAAAGTACACATCAATAACATGTATATCAAATATACCTTTGTTCACTTTGCCATATCCTTCTTATCCGCCAAGTTTTTGGGGTAGTTACTCTTCAAGTGACCATTTCCTTTGTAGTAGAAGCACTTAGTTTCAGGTTGGGGTCTAGCTTTGGGCTTCTTCACGGGAGTGGCAACTTGCTTGCCATTCTTCTTGAAGTTCCTTTATTTCCCTTGTCCTTTTTCTTAAAACTAGTGTTCTTGTTTAACCATCAACACTTGATGCTAGTTCTTGATTTCTACCTTCGCCGATTTCAGCATCGTGAAGAGCTTGGGAATCGTTTTCGTTATCCCTTGCATATTATAGTTCATCACGAAGTTCTAGTAACTTGTTGATAGTGACTAGAGAACTCTGGCAATCACTATCTTATCTGGAAGATTAACTCCCACTTGATTCAAGCGATTGTAGTACCCAGACATTCTGAGCACATGCTCACTGGCTGAGCTATTCTCCTCCATCTTGTAGGCAAAGTACTTGTCAGAGGTCTCATACCTCTTAACACGGGCATGAGTCTGAAATATCATTTTCAGCTCTTGGAACATCTCATATATATGCTCCATGGCGTTCATAACATTTTTATGTCCCGGTTCTAAGCTGTAAAGCATGGTGCACTAAACTGTCAAGTAGTCATCATACCGAGCTTGTCAAATGTTCATAACATATGCATCTGCTCCTGCAATAGGTCTGTCACCTAGCAGTGCATGAAGGACATAATTCTTCTGTGCAGTAATGAGGATAATCCTCAGATCACGAACCCAGTCCGGATCATTGCTACTATCATCTTTCAACTTAGTTTCCTCTAGGAACATATAAAAAACAAACGGGAGCAACATCGTGAGCTATCGATCTACAACATAGATTTGCAAATACTATCAGGACTAAGTTCATGATAAATTAAGTTCAATTAATCATATTACTTAAGAACTCCCACTTAGATTGACATCCCTCAAGTCATCTAAATGATTACGTGATCCAAATCAACTAAACCATGTCCGATCATCACGTGAGATGGAGTAGTCTTGAATGGTGAACATCTCTATGTTGATCTTATCTACTATATGATTCACGTACGACCTTTTGGTTTCCAGTGTTCTGAGGCCATGTCTGTACATGCTAGGCTCATCAAGTTTAACCCGAGTATTCCGCATGTGCAAAACTGTCTTGAACCCGTTGTATGTGAATGTAGATCTTATCACACCCGATCATCATGTGGTGTCTCGGCACGGCGAACTGTCGCAACGGTGCATACTCAGGGAGAACACTTATACCTTGAAATTTTAGTAAGGGATCATCTTATGATGCTACCGTCGTACTAAGTAAAATAAGATGCATAAAAGATAAACATCCCATGCAATCAAAATATGTGACATGATATGGCCATCATCATCTTGTGCCTTTGATCTCCATCTCCAAAGCACCATCAACATATCCATCGTCACCGGCTTGACACCTTGATCTCCATCGTAGCGTCGTGGTCGTATCGCCAACTATTGCTTCTACAACTATCGCTAACGCATAGTGATAAAGTAAAGCAATTAGATGGCGTTTGCATTTCATACAATAAAGCAACAACCATAAGGCTCCTGCCAGTTGCCGTTAACTTTTACAAAACATGATAATCTCATACAATAATGTATATCACATCATGTCTTGACCATATCACATCACAACATGCCCTGCAAAAACAAGTTAGACGTCCTCTACTTTGTTGTTGCAAGTTTTACGTGGCTGCTACGGGCTTCTAGTAAGAACCGTTCTTACCTACGCATCGAAACCACAATGGTGATTTATCATGTTTGTTGTTTTAACCTTCAACAAGGACCGTCCGTAGTCAAATTTGATTCAACTAAAGTTGAAGAAACAGACACCCGCCAGCCACCTTTATGCAAAACTAGTTGCATGTCTGTCGGTGGAACCGGTCTCATGAACGTGGTCATGTAAGGTTGGTCCGGGACACTTCATCCAACAATACCGCCGAATCAAAATAAGACATTGGTGGTAAGCAGTATAACGATCACCACCCACAACTCTTTGTGTTTGACTCGTGCATATCATCTATGCATAAAACTGGATCGGATGCCACTGTTGGGAAACATAGCATGCAATTTCAAAAAAATTCCTACGCTCACGCAAGATCTATCAAGGAGATGCATAGCAACAAGAGGGAGAGAGTGTGTCTACGTACCCTCGTAGGCCGAAAGTGGAAGCGTTTTGACAACATGGTTGATGTAGTCGAACTTCTTCTTGTTCCTACCGATCAGGCACCTAACGTACGGCACCTCCGAATTCAGCACACGTTCAGTGATAACCCACAAGTATAGGGGATCAATTGTAGCCTCTTTCGATAAGTAAGAGTGTTTAAACCAACGAGGAGCTAAAGGTAGAACAAATATTCCCTCAAGTTCTATCGACCACCGATACAACTCTACGCATCCTTAACGTTCGCTTTACCTAGAACAAGTATGACACTATAAGTACTTTGTAGGTGTTGTTGGATAGTTTTGCAAGATAATAAAGAACACGTAAATAAATTCTAGGGGTTGTTTAGATAAATACACAACTAAGTTAGTTTTAGTAGAGAGCTTTTTGTCACGAGAAAGTTATTTGTACATAGACAATCGATAACTAGACCGGTAATCATTATTGCAATTTTATTTGAGGGAGAGGCATAAGCTAACATACTTTCTCTTCTTGGATCATATGCACTTATGATTGGAACTCTAGCAAGCATCCACAGCTACTAAAGATCATTAAGGTAAAACCCAACCATAGCATTATAAGGCATCAAGTCCTCTTTACTCCCATACGCAAACAACCTACTTACTCGGGTCTGTGCTTCTGTCACTCACGCCACCCACCATAAGCAAATCATGAACATATTGCAAACCCTACAGCGGGGATCCCTCACGCTTGCGCGACACGGAGAGCACCATAGGACAACACCAATAATAAAACATGCAACTCAAACCAATCACGATCATCTAATTAACCCATAGGACAAAACAGATCTACTCAAACATCATAGGATAGCCATACATCATTGGGAAATAATATATAGCGTTGAGCACCATGTTTAAGTAGATATTACAGCGGGTAAAAGAGGGGTTACACCGCTGCATAGAGGGGGGGAAGAGTTGGTGATGACGGCGGTGAAGTTGTTGGTGTAGATCGTTGTCGTGATGATGGCCCCGGCGGTGTTCTGGCACCACCAGTGTCGGTGTCAAAACCGGCGGATCCCGGGTAGGGGGTCCCGAACTGTGCGTCTAAGGTCGATGGTTGCAGGAGATGGGGGACACGATGTTTACCCAGGTTCGGGCCCTCTATATGGAGGTAATACCCTACTTCTTGGCTGATTGATCTTGATGAATATGACTGTTACAAGAGTTGATCTACCACGAGATCGTAATGGCTAAACCCTAGAAGTCTAGCCTGTATGACTATGGTAATGAGTATCGCCTCTTTCCGGAATACACCCTCCGGTTTATATAGACACCGGGGGGATCTAGGGTTACATAGAGTCGGTTACATAAGAAGGAATCTTCATAGTTGGTCGCCTAGCTAGCCTTCCACGCCACGGAGAGTCCAATCCGGACACGGGTAGAGTCTTCTGCCTTCTTGTCTTCACAGCTCATCAGTCCGGCCCACGGATAACAGGCCGGACGCCCGAGGACCCCTTAGTCCAGGACTCCCTCAGTAGCCCCTGAACCTGGCTTCAATGGCGAGCAGTCCGGCGTGCAGATTGTCTTCGGCATTGCAAGGCGGGTTCCCTTATATCTGAACTCCAAGATAGTCTTCAGATGTAATAATTGTATTCGGACCTTTATACACAACTGCAGAGGATATAATATTTCACGAGTCCAATCCACTGACAACTTTTTGGTAATATGACATCACGCCTGCTCGGCCATTATTTTCGAACCGTTAGCTAGCCCCCCGTCCCACGTCTCGAGACGTGGTTTTATTGTCATGTCTTATCCCAGTGGAGATCGTGTATCTCCCTTTTTTAAGGGATTCTTATCAACCCAGACGTGGGTAACCCAACCGTCACTTGGGTACAACTCCTAGGAAATAGGCAAGTTTTGAGGCCCAGGAGGAGACGTTCGATATTCGCGGCCTTTATATAGGGGTACAGACCCGTCTTTTTCTTTCACGCTTGCCTCTTTCTCAACCCCCGCTACCTCGAGCTCCAACCCCCGGGTTCCAATGACCACAAGCTCCAATTATGTCCGGATCCAGCCGTCAAGGCCGGTGGTTGGCTTCTTCTATCACAGAGGGAGACATTGCAAAGCTTCGGGCGGCGAGGTATCTGACCGCGGAAATCCTTCATCGGCTTCCTGTAGAGGGGCAGGTTATTCCCACCCCCAGATCCGGCGAGAGTGTCGTGTTCGTGTCCCACTTGCTCCGCGGGTTAGGGTTTGCACTTAACCCCTTCGTCCGAGGGCTCGTGTTCTATTATAGGCTAGATTTTCACGATCTGGCCCCGGACTTTATTCTTCTTATCTCTGCGTTTATCGTCACATGTGAAGCCTTCCTCCGAACTCCTCCGCACTTCGGCTTATGGCTCCAGACCTTCAATGTGAAGCCGCAAGTGATAGAGGGGAAGCAGGCATAGTGCGGTGGCGCCATAGTGAGTGAGCTTGCTAGTGCTGTTTGGCTGAAAGGATCTTTTGCCAAATCTTCCAACTTATGGCAGCAGGGATGGTTCTATATCACCGAGCCCTGTGGCTCCAATGGGCAGCTGCGCCTGAATTTCGATCCAGCCCCCCAATTCAACTTGCATCATGGATTAACAAGGGGTTGGACTGGGGATCAACAAACAAGGTGCAAACTCTGCAAAGTCACATCCGAAGCGTCGTTGAGGGGGACATCAATGTCGTCAATGTTGTTCAAGTAATGCTGGTCTGCCGGACCCTGCCGTGCCAGCGACGGCCTCTTTGCATGTGGGAGATCAATCCAGAAGGGCCGCGGACTCTTCAGCACTTCTTCGGCACTACACATGAAGGGATGTGGAAATTATTTTTCGGGAGATGAAAGCAATGGTCGGACACCACCGAAGATATCGGCCTCGACTGCAACCATCCGGACACCCCGGTAAGTACCCGTTCGTCGAACACCTTATACTCGGATACATAGTGGCAAGACACTAACCGAATCATCCTTTTTCAGGGCTGGATAAAGAAAGTGGAACTGATTAGGTGTTCGGCTCCCCTTCCTGAAGACTTAGCTAGTCCTATGCTAACAAGGATGCTAGCCTCGACATCATACCAGGCGCTGGCAAGGGAGGGTAAAGAGGAGAGTGAGAAGACCCAAGATGGCCTCGGTTCCGGAGGTAAGTCGGACATCGAGTCCGGAGAAATCGACCTTTCCTTGCCTTAAGATAGAGGCGGAAGAGGACACAGTATCCCTTCTCCAAGTAGGAGGAAAAGGACCGCCCCGAAGATTGGGAGGGGGGATCTTCCAAGGAGGGCAAGATGCCACCGTCGAGCGGCTTGGGTTTGGAAAGTGACGCCGTTGAACGGCTCCAACAAGGGGACAAGCCCTCGACCAAACCGTAAGTGAATCCGGAGTACTTTGATAGCATCCCGCTCCGTCGCTGTTACCAAAGATATACGTAATGCATTCATGCATTTTTACAGGTCAACACAGAGTTTTTCTAGCCGATCCTCCTCTTCAGGAAGTCTGCTCCCACAGATGATGGAGAGCGAGACGCCTCCTCCAACCTCCTCGCCCAATAAGGCGGATGACTCTAAAGTGTCATCGCGGAGGGTCCCGGTTGGTCAACAAGTTGTGCAGGGGACAAAAGAGGTAGTACCCGAAGGTGGATCTCCAACCATCCGGGGTCTTGGGGCTGATGATAACAAAGGCGCCGGACTGTCTGGCTCGCAGCCGACAGTGATTCTAGAGATGGGTGAGCAGATTCCTTCAAAGGATGATTGTGCTCCTAGAGCGGCTTACGAAGACCCGAAGACTCCGCATATATTGTGGGACATGTTGCGAAAAGCATCTGTCTCGGGAGAGCAGCGTACCTTGATGGGTACAGTGTTTGAGAAGATTTCGTCCGCGAAGAGCGGTTTGAATGAAGCCTTCATGAGCCTACTAAAAGGCTTCAACGTTTGCGATCAGATATGTTTTATTTGCAAAGATGTGCCTGTGTATAGGTAGTAGCCACTGAGACTCAGGTTGGTTTCCACTGGGAAGCAACCAGAGGATCGAAAAAGGACCGTTTGAGGACTAACCTGATGAACTTGAACACATGCTGCTTCCCTCTTGGCCACTTCCCAAACTATGGAGATTGCCGAGCTGCAGCGGAAGCTTGATGTGGCAGGGGATGATCTTGCATTAATCAATATGCGTCTTGAAGAGTCGCAAGGTATGTATTTGGGGCAATCCCCATACATTTTATGTGGTATAAGCATGATGCTAAAATCTGTATGTTGGAATATGCGTGGCTGCAGATGGTGCTACCGCCATTGAAGTTCTTCGAGCGGAGCTGGCTCGGGCCAAGGAGCAGGCCCAGCGTAGCAATGCTGCTGCCAAAAAGGCATCGGCTGAGCTAAAAGCCGAACAAGCTGCACGGCGCCAAGACGAGGAGAAGATATCCACGGTGGCGCTCGAACTGGAAAATGCCACTAGCCGCTGCGAATTTCTGGAGAAGGAGAATAAAGCCTTAACGGCTGATGTCGGTGTCAAAACCGGCGGATCTCGGGTAGAGGGTCACGAACTGTGTGTCTAAGGCAGATGGTAATAGGAGGTAGGGGACATATGTTTACCCAGGTTTGGGTCCTCTCTATGGAGGTAATACCCTACTTCCTGCTTGATTGATCTTGATGATATGAGTAGTACAAGAGTTGATCTAGCACGAGATCGTAGAGGCTAAACCCTAGAAGCTAGCCTATGGTATGATTTTTGTTGTCTTACGGACTAAACCCTCCAGTTTATATAGACACCGGTGGGAGCTAGGGTTACATAGAGTCGGTTACAATGGGAGGAGATCCACATATCCGTATCGCCAAGCTTGCCTTCCATACGAAGGAGAGTCCCATCCGGACACGAGACGAAGTCTTCAATCTTGTATCTTCATAGTCCAACAGTCCGGCCAAAGTATATAGTCCGGTGCGCAGATTGTCTTCAGCATTGCAAGGCGGGTTCCTTCTCCGAATACTCCATAGAAGATTTTGAACACAAGGACCGTGTCCGGCTCTGCAAAACAAGTTCCACATACCACCATAGAGAGAATAATATTTCTGATCTGCTGACGTATTTGATATCATGACATCACGCCATGGCCCGGTTGTTATCGAACTGTTTTCCTCAACCAGCCTTGGCGCACATCGCGAGGCGGTTTCCTTGGCACGTCTTGTCGAAGCAGAGATCATGTCCCCTTATCGCAGGATTCTCATCAATACAGGAGTGGGTAACCCAATCGTGCCCGTTGACATGACTCCTCGATTATAGGCAAGTCCCAAACGGTCATGAGCAGGACGCTTGGTATTTACCCTCTTTATAAAGAGACCAAGGCCTATCCCCTTTTTATTCCTCGAACTCAATCGAATCCCTCCCCCACCTCGAGCTCCAACACCCAAAGCTCAGGTCAGGCGCTTCGAACCTTCAGCCATGTCTGGATCCAACCCTCAAGGTCGGTGGATGCCCTCCTCCATCACGGAGGAAGACCTTAAAAAGTTAAGAGAGGCCAGGTTCTTGACCGGCGAGATCACGCACCGGCTGCTTGCTCGAGGGCAGGTCATACCTACTCCCAAATCTGGTGAGAGCGTCGTGTTCATATCTCACTTCCTTCGAGGGCTAGGCCTCGCTTTGGATCCCTTCATGAGGAGGCTCATGTTCTATTACGGGCTGGATTTCCATGATTTAGCTCTGGATTCTATTCTCCACATCTCGTATTTTATCATCGTGTGTGAAGCTTTCCTCCGCATCACCCCTCACTTTGGCCTGTGTCTCAGGACCTTCCAAGTGTAGCCGAAGATGATCGAGGGGAGGCACACGGAGTGCGGAGGTGCCGTAATAAGAAAAAGCGCCGATGCCCTATGGCCCGAGGGTTCTTTCCAGGAGGTGTCCAGCTTATGGCAACAAGAATGGTTTTATGTCACAGCTCCCAGGGGTACCTAATGGGTGGCTCCCCTGCCTTCCGCTCGGGTCCCCCTCCACGACTAACGTCATGGATCAACAAGGGGCTGGAATGGGGGCCAGTAAAGGATGTGCCCATACTGCAGAGCCGCATCCGAGATCTCCTCGAAAGAGATATTGGTCTGGTCTCAGTAACGCAAATAATGTTATTTCGTCGAACCCTGCCCTGCAAACGTTGTCCCCTCTGTTTATGGGAGTTCAACCCGGAGGGACCGCGAGCTATTCAACACTTCCTCGGCATGACGCTCAAGGAGATGTACAAATTGTACTTCAGACCACAAGTAATGTGTCCGGATTCCACCAAGGACGCGGGTCTGAGCTGCAATCGTCCAGATAACCAAGTAAGTCGCCCTATGGCCGAACACTTTTATTTTTATTCATCATTACATTATTCTGATAAGTCGCTCTTTGACCAGGACTAGATAGCAAAGGCGAAGATGATCAGGTGTCCGGGCCCCCTCCCCGAGGTCTCACCGGATCTGGTACTAGCCAGGATGTTGGAGCTCGTGCCTTACCAAGCGCCCTCTGGGGAAGATAAAGGTGGGAAGAAAGAGGCTGACACCTCTGCGAAGGAGGATAACTGGGGAGAAGAAGCCAAAGTTCCCTCTCCCCAAGTAAGGAAGAGGACCGCCTCTGAAGGCCCAGAGACAGTAGTCTCCAAACGGGGAAAAAATCTTCGCCAGAGGGTCCTGCCCCAGGGGATACCCCGGCCGCACAGTGTCCGCCAGGGGGTCAGCCCTCCATCAAGCTGTAAGTAAAAAGAGGGGTTTAATAGCAAAAAACATCCTACTTTACCTCTGAGGAAAATAACCGAAACATTCGTCTTGTAGTCCGAATCGTAGCCCTTCTCGGCAGAGTTCGTTTTCGGGGGATCTTCTTCCGGAGATGATGGAGAGCGAAACGCCTCCCCATGCCATCCCGCCTTACGAGGCGGGCGACCCCGAGGTGTCGTCTCGGAGGGCTTCTCCCGATCCGGCAAGGCTAGAGGGCGATTCTTTGGCCACCCGAAGTCCTCAGTATCCGGCTCTTGAAGAGAGCAAATGGAAGAGTCCGGCCCCGCCTATCATGCGGTCGGACACACTGAAGGATCTGCTAGAGCAGGCAGCTATCTCAGAAGCACACCGCGCGCTAATGGGCGCGGTGGTTGAGAGGATTTCATCCGCCAAAAGCGGGTTGCATGAAGCCTTTATGAGTCTGCTGAAAGGTTTTTAGGTACGTGAAATAGTGTGTATTTTTGACAGTACCGCACATGTTTTAGATGTGCCCTGTGTAGATAGTAGCCCCTGAGACTCTGGTTGCCGTCAGAAACGGCGGTTAACAGAGGATCATAGTCCCAGGTAACAAATCGGCCGTCTTCATATGCTGGTGGCGGGTGGTCCGGTGGCTAGCCGGACTGGTGAGGTTGCCGAGCTAACGCCGCGACTTGACGCGGCAGGTGCCGACATCGTGCTTGTCAACAAGCGGCTTGACGAGGCACAGGGTATGTAATTTCTTCGGTGATCAATCATATGGTAAGAGGAGCACAATGCCAGTATCTTGAACATGTTGTGAACTGCAGATGGAGCTGCAGCAGTGAAGACCCTTCGGGCGGAACTTGCCCGAGCCAAAAAGCAAGCTAGGAATAGTGATGCGGCCGCTTTGAAGGCGACCGAAGAGCTGAGGGCCGAACAGGCTGCCCATTGCCAAAGTAAGGAGAGGATGGCCAAGATGGCCGTTGAGTTAAGTGATGCCACCGACCGATACCGGCTTCTGGAGAAGGAAAGCCAAGCGAAGGCTATGGAGCTAGAGAAGGCCATGGTAGCAGCCAAGGAAGCCCGTTCGAAGATCAGAGCGTTGAAGGAGGAGCTGCGTCAAGCTGGAGATATCGCGGCTGGGAAACCCTTCTTGCTGTGGACGAAGTTCGGAGATCCAAAGTATGCCCCACTTGACCAGTTGTGGAGTTCTACAGACGCGTATGCAGATCTGTCAGCCAGTGTGGCTGATGCAGCCGAGTACTTCAAGGATCAAAATGATCGTGAAGTGGAAAAGCTGTTCTGGTTGTAGTTCAATGGTCCAACGCGTCCGCTGCTGTTAAATGAGCGCATGACCGAATGGTCCGAGCTCCATAGGCTATCAGGGCTTGCCATGGGGTCTGTTGTGGATCATCTGTGGCCGAGGGAGCCATGGCCGAACAACTATGGTTTGGTGCAGCAGTTCCTTGGTGCCGTGCCGCGCATCGACGCTATGAAGAGGTCGGCGTGCATCGAGGGTGCGTAGATGGCGCTTGCCCGTGTCAAAACATACTGGGCAGAGATGGAGGCCACCACAATTGCAACCCCGAGTTCGGCAGTTAGCCGAGTGGCTGCCGAGCACTACTTTGAAGAGGTCCTTGAAGGCGCCCGTTCAATAGAAGCGCAATGCTCAAAGAATATTATGTTCTAATGACATGTATTCCCATTGAAAAACAATGTTTTTCTGAATTATATAAAGGCTATTATTCTTTTGCCTGAAAGTGTTATGATGCCTCATGTGCGGCCGTTTATGTATATATGTATATAACCTGAAAGTTTGCAGTCGTCGGCTTTAGCCCCCACGCATATAATGCGGGGGTATTCGCAGAAGACGCGTGTTCACACTTGATCCAACGTCTTGGTCCATTAAGGAGGTGGTAGCGCAGCGAACTAGCCAATCAGACTATATTGCTTTAAGACTTTCACTTAGCCATAGGAGTTTGACAGTGGGGCTACTATATAGCCCCTGGTGGCTCCGCGCTCATTCGAATACGGGGGGCGGTCATGCCTGACTGCGAAACGGCCCTTCGTTAATGCGGAGGAATCCCGAAGATTCCAATAAGTCATCAAGTGGTTGACCAGTCTGTCGCTTTATCATGACAGTCAGTTTTCGGCTTTCTCTACTAAGGTGCTCGTCCGGGCTAGCCAGGGCACAATCGCAGTAGTTCTCCTGGTGCCACCTTAGCCGATAGAGCGGAACGTAAGGTAGCAAAACTCAGGAGCGGGGCAAACCCAGCATTTGACCAAAGACATGATTCGGAGCTGATGCATATAATGCCAAACTCGCGACGCCGAACACTCCCTAAGGTATTCTATCTTTGTAGTATATACCGGGCTAAGCAATGCCCTTGGTAATGAGCCCCTTGTGTCCGGGTACGTGCAATATCCTGACGTGGCCACATGCCAAGAACGCCAGCATCCTTCTCTATTATATTTAAAATCCGGAGGATGTGAGCAACGAAAGACAGTAAAAAAGGTTGACGCAGGGTCTTAATCTAAAGAGAAACCTTTGAACGGGTCCCTGCTGCACGTCTGCGCCTGTGTCTCCGTTGTGCCGTATCCTGGACGGGTGTAGCACGATCGTCATCTGTGAAAGAGAGGAACTTAGTTGAAAGTCGTTGTGCAAAAAATTGGCTATAAACAAGCCGTATTAAAATTCGAGATGGGAAAAGTTGAGCCGTATTATCGCTGGGAAGCCCCTGGTACTGCCTGGGAGGGTGTAATCATTAAACCAATCTCAAGTGTATCCAATGATTGTCCGGACCCGTCGAGCCGTGCTCGTGGTCTTAACGACCAATCATCTATTCTGGTTGGTGAGGCCATCTAGTGTTCGGCTGTTAAAGCAGCCGTACATTCTTCTGCACGAGAGAAGCGCTCAATGTTTCCATTTACTGTGATGATGCCACACGGACCGGGCATTTTAAGCTTGAGTAAAGCATAATGCGGTATTGCATTAAAGCGAGCGAAAGCCTCTTGTCTGAGTAGTGCTTGATAGCCACTTCGGAACGAAGCAATGTCGAAGGTTAACCTTTCGCTTCGGAAGTTGTCGGGCGAGCCGAACACAACCTCTAGTACTAGAGAGCCCGTGCAGCGGGCCTCTGTGCCTGGTATTACTCCCTTGAAGGTAGTATTGCTGTGGTTGATTTTTGTTGGGTTTATCCCCATTTTGCGGATGGAGTCCTGATATATCAGATTTAGACTACTGCCGCCGTCCATAAGGACTCGAGTGAGATGGTATCCGTTATTATTGGGTCCAGCACCAGGGCAGCTAATCCTTCATGCCGGATATCTATTAGGTGATCCCTGCGATCAAAAATGACCGGCCAGGCCGACCAGGGGTAGAACTCAAGGGTGACGGGCTCTATGGCTTGTGCATTTCAGAGTGCATATTTGCCTTTCCTCTTTGTCATGTGGATAACATTTACTGTTTTGACTTCTGGTGGGAATTTTTTCTGCCCCCTAGTTTCTTCCTAGCGAGGCGCATCCTCGTCCTTGCTCGGAGTGTCCTCCCCCTTGTGTTCGGCGTTTAGCTTGCCAGCCTACTTGAAGACCCAGCATTCTCTGTGGGTATGATTTGCAGGTTTGTCGGGGGTGCCGTGGATCTAACATAGTTTGTCTAGAATCTTGTTTAGGCCGGTCGGTCCATCTCTGTTGCCTTTAAAGGGCTTTTTCCACTGACCCGGTCGAGATCCTCTGAATCCGGCGTTTACTGCCATGTTAACTGGGATGTCTTCTTTATTTCGGCGCCTGTTTTTACTGTGTCGCGGTTTTCCATTGCCGTCCCTGACCTCGGATGTGCTTGGGTCGCTGGTGCTGCTGCGGGCTAACCAGCTGTCCTCGCCCGCGCAAAAGCGGGTCATGAGGCTTGTTAGGGCTGCCATTGTTCTTGGCTTTTCTTGGCCAAGGTGTCTGGCAAGCCATTCATCTCGAATGTTGTGCTTGAAAGCTGCTAACGCTTCAGCGTCTGGACAGTTGACAATTTGGTTCTTCTTAGTGGGAAACCTGTTCCAAAGCTTTCGGGGATGACTCTCCGGGTTGTTGAATTATATGACTTAAATCATCAGCGTCTGGAGGTCGGACATAAGGCCCTTGAAAGTTAGTCCGGATAGCGTCCTCAAGCTCCTCCCAACTTTCAATGGAGTTTTTGGGGATGCTTTTCAGCCAGTGCCGAGCTGGTCCTTTGAGCTTGAGGGGCAAGTATTTGATGGCATGGAGGTCGTCTCTATGAGCCATGTGAATATGGAGGATGAAGTACTCAATCCAGACCCCAGGGTCTGTGGTTCCGTCATATGCCTCTATGTTAACTAGTTTGAACCCTTCTGGGAATTCATGGTCTAATACCTCATCCGTGAAACATAGGGGGTGTGCGGCACCCCTGTATTTGGCTGTGCCCTGGCGTTCGGACGGTTGTGGTATTTGGTGTTGGCTGAGTGATGGAGCGCGTTTCCTTGATCCGTAGATGGATCTGGTTGTGCCGGTCTTTGGTGCGAGTCTTTGCGTCGGTCATGTACTGACTTATGTGCGGCCCCGTTGGCCGCTCTATCGCGGCCACGAGGTTGTCGATCCGACCGGTCGGCTATTTTATTTTTTGGCTGCGGGGGCTCTAAGGCCTCATCGTCGAATTCCAGTAGGAGCTTTCGCTTTGGGTAGCTCTTCGTGTGGTGACTACCACCGTACTTTTCTGTCGTGTCGAGCACTTTATTCCATCTATTGTTGAGTGTGTTTTGTGCGGCCTTGATCCTTTGTTTCTGCTTCTTCAGACTTCTTGCAGTGGCAATAAGCCTTTCTTGCTCCAGCTGCCTTTCCAGGATGATGCGTTCATTGTCATCCGGAATGTTCTCCTCACCGGAGACGGGTTGATTGTCTTGACGCTTGGCATTGCCTTGTTCGGACAGCGGCTCCGTAGTTTGTTCGTCGTCCGCTGGCTCACCCTGCTCTATCGCTGGGTCAATTTGGCTTCTTCTTGCGCTGTTATCGCTGTTTTTGCTGAGGCGGGATTTGGACCGGCGCCTACGGTGCCACTTTGATTGCTCGTCGAGGGAGCTATGTTTCGCTGCATCCTTCCGCTCCTCGTCATTATTTTATTTGGATGTATCCACCATGTATATGTCATGTGATGAAGTGGCAGTCCAGTACCCTGTTGGCGGTGGTTCCTGTTCGTCTCCTGCATCGTTGTCCATATCATCGATATCTTCGGAGTCGAAGTCGAGCATGTCGGTTAAATCATCGACAATGGCTACTAAGTGGGTGGTGGGTGGGGAGTGAATTTCTTCATCGTCCGCATCCCATTCTAGCCAGACATAGTTCGACCAAGGTTCTCCTGACAAGGAGATAGACCTTAACGAGTTTAGTACATCGCTGAAGGGTGAGTGCTGAAAGATGTCTGCGGAGGTGAACTCCATGACCGGGGCCCAGTCGGATTCGACAGGCACGGGCGCAGGTGGTTCGAAGTCCGTGGCCGGAGATGAGTCTATAGGTTCGGCATCACGGCTCTCGTGAGGGGTAAGGTCAGTATTCGGCTCTATCGCCCCTGAGGGTGCAGCCTCTGAGGCGGGGTCTATCCGCCCGTCCTCGGATGGCGCAATCTGCTCCGGACTGAAGGCCTGAGTGGTTGCTAGCGTGATCTCCCGAACACTGTCCGACGACAGAGCTATATCGTGCTCGTCGCGATCATGCGGCACACCTGGCATGGGCCCGAATCCGTCGAAGATCAAGTCTCCGCGGATATCGGCAGCGTAATTCAAGTTTCCAAACCTGACCTGACGGCCAGGGGCATAGCTCTCGATCTGCTCCAGATGTCCAAGTGAGTTGGCCCGCAGTGCGAAGCCACCGAATACGAAGATCTGTCCGGGGAGGAAAGACCTCACCCTGGACCGCATCTTTGTTGATGATCAAAGGGGCTATCGAGCCTTATGGCGACGGCACAGTGGAACTCTCAATGAAAGCACCAATATCAGTGTCAAAACCGGCGGATCTCGGGTAGGGGTCCTGAACTATGCGTCTAAGGCGGATGGTAATAGGAGGCAGGGGACACGATGTTTACCTAGGTTCGGGCCCTCTCTATGGAGGTAATACACTACTTCCTACTTGATCGATCTTGATGATATGAGAAGTACAAGAGTTGATCTACCACGAGATCGTAGAGGCTAAACCCTAGAAGCTAGCCTATGGTATGATTGTTGTTGTCTTACGGACTAAACCCTCCGGTTTATATAGACACCGGAGGGGGCTAGGGTTACACTGAGTCGGTTACAATGGGAGGAGATCCACATATCCGTATCGCCAAGCTTTCCTTCCACGCCAAGGAGAGTCCCATCCGGACACGAGACGAAGTCTTCAATCTTGTATCTTCATAGTCCAACAATCTGACCAAAGGATATAGTCCGGCTGTCCGGATACCCCCTAATCTAGGACTCCCTCAACTGAACTGGACAAGGCCTTACAAGAGGCGATGGAAGCGCGATCGGAATCCAGAGCGGCCCGTGAGGAGGTTCGACAGGCTAGGGAGATTGCGACTGGGAAGCCCTTTCTGCTACAAACTAAGTTCGGTCACCCGAACTATGCTCAGCTGAACCAAGTGTGGAGTTCTCCGGACGAGTTCTTGAACTTGCCGAAGAGTTCTGCCGATGCGGCACAGTATTACCAAGCGTGAGATGGGTATGCAATGGAGAAGCTTTTTTGGTCGCAATTTGGCGCATCAAATTAAGCGCCCTCTGCTCAATGAGCAGATGTCCCAATGGGCTAAACTTCGTAGGATATCCGGCGCTGCCATGAAGGATGTCATAATCTGGTTGTGGCCAACTGAGCCTATTTCGGATTGCTACTTCGGTTTGGTACAAAGACTTGTTGACGCGGTGCCGCGGATCAATGTTGTGAAGTGGTCAGCGTGCATTGAAGGTGCACGGATGGCCTTTGCCTGAGTCAAGACATTCTGGGAAAGATGAAGGCCATCGATGTCGTCGCTAAGAGTCCACCCAAGGGCAAGGACCATTCTGAACCGGAGCGTTATTTTGAAGACGTCCTAGAGGCCGCCCGCTTAATAGAGGGTCAATGCTCAAAAGACATAATGTTCGAGTAAGGTGTATGATAATTGTAAAAGACAATTTTATAGTTAATCTATTTTTATGTCTTGCTTGAAAGCTTGAATTCCTCCTATGCGGCCATTTTACTATATTTTGAAAGTTTTCCAGTTGTCGACTTCAGTCCCCTCGTGGGAAGTACGGGGGTGTTCGGAAAAGCACTTAATCACTCTTTATCCAATGTCTTGGTCCATAAAGGAGGTGATAATGCAGCGAACCAGGCAATTGGACTATAGGGTGTTAACACTTCCACTTAGCCATAGGAGTTTTATGGTGGGACTACGACATAGCCCCCGGTACATATGCGGCGTATGGTGCCTTACATATTTGATCTGAAAAGATCCTTCGTGTGACACGGAGAATCACTAAAGATTCCAATAATTCGTCAAGTGGTTGACCAGCTCTCGCCGCATCATGATAGTCAGTTTTAGGCTTTCTCTACTGAGGTACTTGACCAGATGAACCGGAAGCACAATCGCAGTAGTTCTTCCTTTACTACCCTAGCCGATAGAGCGGAACATAGGGTAGCAAGCACAGGAGCCGGGCAACCCAACTATTGACCCAAGACAATGATTCGGAGCTGATGCATATAAGGCCAAACTTGCGATGCTGAAGTACGTTGTGGAGCTGTTCGGGCTTTTGCTGGCAACTCATTTGTTCCCATACCGAGCCCCTGGCAGGTTACGCCAAGGTATGTTTGTGAAACAACCGTGGGAGCCATATTTAGTGGCGAAACAACACGGATGATTAATTCGGATACTGTTTAATGGGAGCTGAGCGATCAGCCAATGATTATTTATTGTATATATAGAAGCCATCCTCCTGGCTATTTGACATGCTCGGGGTCGGAGGCGGAGGAACAGGCATAGTACGGGCTCAAAATAGAGAGTGTGGTCTACAAAAAGTTATTTTGGACCTCCTGTCGCACGTCTGCGCCGCCAGTCCTCGGAGGGGGGAATCCTTGATGGAGATAGCCCCTTAGGTGAGTGTATGGATCCGGACTCTGGTAGCGCCGGTTTCAAATGTTTGTCCTGTTCGTCACCTGTTTTTATGGGATAGTGAAGGAAGGAGAAATAAAAAAGAAAATGGATAAAAAATGTTATGGGGTGCTTGCAGGCTTGTCCGTAGTGTGCTTCCGCCAATGCCCATGGTATTTTGAGTTCGTAGTAATGTATGCGCGACACAAAATTTGCAGGTGTACAAGGTGGGCGGCAAAAGCCGGACTACTATTTTCGCTCCAGGAGTAGTTGATCCTTGGGTGGAAATTGCTTCTAGCCCCCGGTATTTCATTGTTGAACCTCTCCGTCGTCCCTGTCGCCTGGCGGCCTCTTCCCCTTGTGTTCAGCATTGAGCTTGCCGGCCTGTTTAAAGACCCAGCAGTTTCTGTTAGTATGATTAGCTGGTTTGTCGGGGTGGCCGTGAATCTGGCAGGGTTGGTCCAATATCTTGTCCAGGTTGGATAGTTTGTCTCGTTTCTCCTTGAATGGCTTCTTTTGTTGACCAGGCTTGGGATTGTTGAATCCAGCGTTGGCCGCTGTGTTGCGTGATCTTTCATTATCATTGTGACTGTTTTATTTGCTTCGTCGTGGCTTGCCGTTGCCGTCTCGGATTTCGGAAGTGCCCGGGTCGCTGGCGATATTGCTTCTACGAGCGAGCAAGTTGTCTCCTCCCGCGCAAAAGCGGGTCATCAGAGCAGTGAGGGCTGTCATGGATTTAGGTCCTTCTTGACCGAGGTGGCGTGCAAGCCATTCATCCCGGACACTGTGTCTGAAAGCCGCAAGGGCTTCCGCGTCTAGACAGTCGACGATTTGGTTCTTTTTTACTAAGAACCAAGTCCGGACCTTCCTGGATGACTCTCAGAGCTGCTGGACAATGTGACTTAGGTCATTGGAATCCGGTGGCCGGACATATGTTCCTCGGAAGTTATCGAGGAAGGCCTCTTCCAAGTCCTCCCAGCTGCCTATGGAATCTTCAGGCAAGCTGTTTAACCAGTGCAGAGCTGTCCCCTTTAGCTTTAGTGGGAGGTATTTGATGGCGTGGAGGTCGTCCCCACGGGCCATATGGATGTGGAGGATAAAATATTCTATCCATACCGCGGGGTCGGTTGTTCCGTCATATGATTCAATATTGATGGGTTTGAATCCTTCGGGGAATTCATGCTCCATTACTTCATCGGTGAAGCAAAGCGGGTGTGCGGCACCTCTATGTTGGGCCACACTGCGACATAACTCCGAAGGAGTCCATTTGCGGTTTTTGGCTCGGGCGTGTCTAGGTTTGTCACGTCCGAATAGGTAGCCATTGTCGCGTGTCGAGGCATGCCTTCGCAATCCGTAGATCGGCCTTGCATGTCCTACTCTACTGTCCAAGCTCCGCTGTAGGCCGTCTGGACAATCGTGAGCTGCGTTGTTCTTGCCTTTACGGTGAGGTGGGGCGGTCTGGTGTTCGGCTTGAGTTGCCTCTTTAACCGGACAGAGTTGTCAGCGACTAGCCGCATTGTGTGATTATGGCACGGGATCCAACGCCTCGTCGTAAAATTGATGTAGCAATCTATGCTTTGTGTAGCTTTTGGCTAGGCCGCTAAGGCTATATTCTTTGGCGACCAGGACTTCGGTCCATCTATCATTGAGTAGGTCTTGGTCATCTTGAAGCGCTGCTGCTTCTTTTTCAGGCTCCTTGCAGTAGCTATTAGCCTGGGCTTGAAGCACTCCTACTCGAGGGGCTCTTCGGGTACGATGAAGTCTTTGTCGCCAAGGCTTACCTCATCTTAGGAGAGCGAAAGGTAGTTGTCATCCTCCGAATTGTCGCTGGGCAGGGCCTGTTCATTGGGGCTGGCTTGCCCGTTTTCCTGTTCCTCCTGTTTGGATCTTGCCCCAACAGGGTCTTCATTGTTTTTGGCGTCGTCCGGAATACTATTTTGTCCGGTGCCCGCGTTGCTGCGATGTGACTTGGAGCAGTGTTTAGGGCGCCGGTACTTAGACTGTGTCTCAGGAGGTTTGTTCTCAACTGGATCTCCTTTGACATCGTCGCGAGCCTTCTTAAGTGTATCGACCATGTACACGTCATACGAATGGGTGGCCGTCCCGTGTCTGGTGACTGGCGGGTCTTGGCCTTGCTCCTTGTCGGCATCGTCGTCTATGCTGTCAATGTCTTCGGATCCATAATCGAGCGTGTCGGTTGAATCCTCGACAGTGGCTATGAAGTGGGTGGCAGATGGGAAACGAAATTCCCCATTATCAGCCTCTAGCTCGAACCGGACACAGTTCGGCCGTGAATCCCCCGCCAGGGACAGGTTTTTTAATGAATTTAGCACATCGCTGAAGGGCGAGTGTTGGGAGATGTCTGCGGTGCTGAACTCGAAAATCGATAACCGATCCAGCTCGGTGTCCGCAGGCGTACATGGTCCGAACTTATAGCCGGAGACGAGTCTGGAGTTCCGTTGACGCAAATATTGCAGGGTGTCGAGTCTCTGTGCGGCTCCAACGCGGCGGACTATGTGGCCTCGGATGGCACGATCTGCTCCGGTTCTAAGGCCGTTGCACCAACAGTTACCATCTCCTGGATGTGATCCAATGACAGATTTAAGTCATGTTCATCGGAGCGAGGGGGAGCGGTCGTCGTGGTCTCAAATTCGTTGAAGATCAAGTCTCCACAGACATCCACGACGTAGTTCAATCTTCCAAATCTGACCCGGTGGCTAGGGGCGTAGCTATCGATCTGCCCAGACGAACAAGCGAGTTGGCCCACAGCATGAAGCCGCCGAATACGAAAATCTGTCTGGGGAGGAAGGTTTCTCCTTGGACAGGGTCACTATAGGCGATCGAAGGGGCCATCGATCCTTTCGTCGACGACACAGTGGAACTCTCAATGAAAGCACCAATGTCGGTGTCAAAACCGGTGGATCTCGGGTAGGGGGTCCTGAACTGTGCGTCTAAGGTCGATGGTTGCAGAAGACGGGGGACACAATATTTACCCAGGTTTGGTCCCTCTCTATGGAGGTAATACCCTACTTCCTGCTTGATTGATCTTGATGAATATGTGTGTTACAAGAGTTGATCTACCACGAGATCGTAATGGCTAAACCCTAGAAGTCTAGCCTGTATGACTATGGTAATGAGTATTGCCTCTTTCCAGACTACACCCTCCAGTTTATATAGACACTGGGGGATCTAGGGTTACATAGAGTCGGTTACATAAGAAGGAATCTTCATAGTTGGTCGCCTAGCTTGCCTTCCACACCAAGGATAGTCCAATCCAGACATGGGTAGAGTCTTCGGCCTTCATGCCTTCACGGCCCATTAGTCCGGCCCACGGATAACAGGCCGGACGCCCGAGGACCCCTTTGTCCAGGACTCCCTCAACCGGGAAAGAGGGGGAGAGAGCCCCCCTTCTTCTTCTTCTTCCTTGTCTCCTTGACCTCCCCCCTAGATGGGAGAAGGGTTTCCCTCTGGTCCTTGGCTTCCATGGTGGCGGAGGGGCGGGGGCCCCTCCGAGATTGGATCTCTCTCTCTGTTTCCTTCTATTTCTGCGCTCCCTGATTCTGCCCTTTCACCATTTCTTAAATTCCCGGGATCCGTAACTCCGAATGGGCTGAAATTTTAACACGATTTCTATCCGGATATTAGCTTTCTTGCGGCAAAAGAAGGGCTCCAACCGCCTTACGGAGTGGCCAGGAGGGCCCAGGGCGCGCCCTACCCCCTGGGGCGCGCCCCTCACCCTCGTGGGCCCCTTGGGCATCGTCTCACGTTGATTCCACTTCCAAAAATTCACATATATTCCAAAAAAATCTTTGTTAGTTTTTATCCTGTTTGTACTCTGTTTGGTATGGATTTTCTGCGAAACAAAAAACATGCAAAAATAGGAACTGGCACTGGCCACTGGATCAATATGTTAGTTCCAAAAATAGTATAAAAAGTTGCCTAAAGTATGTAAAAGTTGTAGAATATTGGCATGGAACAATCAAAAATTATAGATACGACGGAGATGTATCAGCATCCCTAAGCTTCATTCCTGCTCGCCCTCGAGTAGGTAAATGATAAAAAAGATAATTTTTATGTGGAATGCTACCTAGCATAATCTTGATCATGTAATCTAATCATCGCATGAATATTAAGACATGAGTGATTCAAGCCAATAGTCTATCATTTGACATAAAAACAATAATACTTCAAGCATACTAATAAAGCATCATGTCTTCTCAAAATAACATGGCCAAAGAAAGTTTATCCCTACAAAATCATATAGTTTGGCTATGCTCCATCTACGTCACACAAAATATTCAAATCATGCACAACCCCGGTTTCAGCCAAGCAATTGTGTTATACTTTAGTGTTCTCAAACTTTTTCAACTTTCATGCAATACATGAGCGTGAGCCATGGATATAGCACTATAGGTGGAATAGAATATGATGTTTGTGGAGAAGACAAAAAGAAGGAGATAGTCTCACATCAACTAGTCTTATCAATGGGCTATGTAGATGCCTATCAATAGATATCAATGTGAGTGAGTAGGGCTTGCCATGCAACGGGTGCATTAGATCTATAAGTGCATGAAAGCTCAAACTGAAAACTAAGTGGGTGTGCATCCAACTTGCTTGCTCATGAAGACCTCGGGCATTTGAGGAAGCCCATCATCGGAATATACAAGCCAAGTCCTATAATGAAAATTCCCACTAGTATATGAAAGTGAAAGCATAGGAGACTCTCTCTATGAACAACATGGTGCTACTTTGAAGCACAAGTGTGGTAAAAGGATATTAGTATTGCCCCTTCTCTCCTTTTCTCTCCTTTTTTTGTTTGGCTTCTTTGGCCACTTTTTTTCTCATTGGCTTCTTTGGCCTCCCTTTTTTTCCTCACACGGGAAAATGCTCTAATAATGATGATTAGCACACTTTTATTTACTTACAACTCGATATTACAACTCGATAATACTAGTAGATGATGACTATATGAATGCCTCTGACAGTGTACCAGGATGTGCAATGATCTAGTATAGCAAAGATATCAAAAAATAGACAAGCCATGAAAATATCATGCTAGCTGTCTTGCGATCATGCAAAGCAATATGAAAATGAATGCTCAAGTCATGTATATGATGATGATGGAAGTTGCATGAAATATATCTTGGAATGGCTATGGAAATGCCATAATAGGTAGGTATGGTGGCTGTTTTGAGAAAGATATAAGGAGGCTTATATGTGATAGAGCGTATCGTATCACAGGGTTTGGACGCACCGGCGAAGTTTGCACCAACTCTCGAGGTGAGAAAGGGCAATTCACGGTACCGAAGAGGCTAGCAATGATGGAAGGGTGAGAGTGCGAATAATCCATCGACTCAACATTAGTCATAAAGAACTCACATACTTATTGCAAAAATTTATTAGCCATCGAAACAAAGTACTACACGCATGCTCCTAGGGGAAGGGTTGGTAGGAGTTAACCATCGCGCGATCCCGGCCTCCACACAAAGGATAACAATCAAAAAATAAATCATGCTTCGACTTCGTTACATAACGGTTCACCATACGTGCATGCTTCGGGATTTAAAAACCTCAACACAAGTATTTCTACTAATCCACAATTACTCACTAGCTTTACTCTAATATCACCACCTTTTTATCACAAAACTATTGCAAGGAATCAAACATATCATATTCAGTGACCTACAAGTTTTTTGTAGGATTTTATGACTAACCATGTGAATGACCAATTCCTGTCATCTCTCTAAATAGATATAAGTGAAGCAGGAGAGTTTAATTCTTTCTAAAAAAGATATACCCATGCTCTAACAAATATAAGTGAAGCAAAAGAGCATTCTACAAATGGCAGTTTTCTATGTGTAGGGAAACAGGCAATCCAAACTTCAAATGATATAAGTGAAGCACATGAAGCATTCTATAAAGCCATACTCAAAAGATATAGGTGAAATGCTATGAGCATTCTATAAATCAACCAAGGACTATCTCATAACAGCATGGTGCATAAAAGGAAAGTGAAAACTAAATGCAAAAGACGCTCCAAGATTTGCACATATCATGTGAACGAAACGAATCTGGAAACATACCGATACTTGTTGAAGAAAGATGGGATGCCTTCCGGGGCATCCCCAAGCTTAGATGCTTGAGTCTCGTTGAATAATGGGGTGCCTTGGGCATCCCCAAGCTTGAGCTCTTGCCTCTCCTCCTTCTCCTCACATCGAGACCTCCTCAGTCTTCGAACACTTCATCCACATGAAACTTAACCGAACTTTTAGTGGCGGGGTTAGTGAATATGGCAATGAAATCCCATCAGGTACTGTTGTAACATTATTATATAATTATAAACGAACATTACCCACTGTATTCTATCACAATTCTATGGCCCCAAGTCAAGGAGGCTTCAACAAGAATTCAAACATACGCAAATAATGAAGCTATAACAGCAATCTGTGAAAACTGGACAGTATGTAAAGTTTCGAACATGCACCATACTTCTGTAAACCAAACAATTCTGAAAAAATTAGGAAAAATAAACAATTTGTATAGAAAGATAGTGCAAAAAGTTTCAAAACCGTTTGACGTTCCAGTAAAAAAAATGTAAAATCAAGCACTACATCCAAAGTTTCTGTTTTGCACCGCACAAACCAACAAGCAATCTAAACATCCTAAAGGCAAATCTAGGCACATTATTATTATAATAAAATGGAATTGTACAAGGGGATAATTATTTTTGTTGAAAAGGTTCGGTAATTAAGATTCACAAAGTTTCCATGAGCATGAACAAAGTTCAAGGAGCTCCCCCACTTCAACAATGCTTGTCTCTCTCACTTTCACTTTCGTTTTTGAAAAGTTTTGCGTTCCCTCTATATTTTTTGTTTTTAAACTATATAAAAGCACTCAACAGAAATAAATCACTCTCTAAGACTTCCAGATTGTCTCCCTGGCAGCGCTTTCTTTAAAGCCATTACGCTAGGCATATAGTGCTAAGTAATGGATCCACCCGGATCCCGAGGTATATCAAAGGCAATTTTAATTAACAATGATTTGTAATTCAGTAGTGAGCACAAAGTAACATATATAATGTAATGACGAAGTATAACTATCTTCCTATTAATCGGCATGTCATAAAAGAACAATTCATGCACACGGAGTAAAGGCCAATGCATAGTATAAACAGTTTCTTGCAATTTTATCGTGTTGGAAACATAGAGAGGTGGAGATGTAGTTCCTATCTCATAATAATTGCAAGTAGGAGCAGCAAGCACATGCATATCAAATTCATCAAAATTATCATGTGCTACGATAAAAGGCAACCCATCAATATAATCCTTAATAAGCACAAACTTCTTCGATATAGTGTAGTTTGCATTCACATAAGGGACTATAGCAAGTTCATCTCCATAAGTATCATTCATATTGGCATCATGGCCACAAGCATAGCAAGCATCAAGTTCATCAAAAAAGGATATTTCAAACGAATCAAAGGAATTATAGCAATTATTATAGCAATCATCCTTCGGTAAGCACGAAGGGAAATTAAACAATGTATGAGTTGAAGAGTTACTCTCATTAGAAGGTGGGCACAGGTAGCTAATCTGTTCTTCCTCCTTTTGTTCTTTGCTCTCCGCATCATCTTTTTCATCCAATGAGCTCACAGTTTCCTAAATTTCGTCTTCCATAGGTTCCTGCAAAATATTAATCTCTTCTTGGACAGCGGAGACTTCCTCAATAAATGCATCAATATCGGCATTGTATTCGTAATGCTCATAAAATTATTTAAGTATAGCAAAATGTTCATATCTGTAAACAGCATCATCAAGATTCTCACACGTTTTAAAAAAAGATTCAATTTCATAAGCACCCATAAAAGCAACGAATTCTTCTATTCGTTCCACATCATAGTAATTTTAGATACCATTAGCATAAGAAGCCAAGGTTTCATTGTCACTAAATCTGCATGAAAAGGAAAGGTGTGGAGCCTTCATCGTAGAACAACATGTATAATCATATCTCAAGCATAGTTGCCGAGCATACCAATGCAACATATGAATTTGATCCCATAATAGTTTCTCTTTTTGAGTCAAGCGATAATCCCCAAAGTATTCATGTTGATCCAACGTGTCTCCCATTATATATTTGAATGGGGGTTTCTCAGGATTATTAAAGTACTGCATAATATCATTCAGCTAATGAGCATCAAGTGTTTTAGGAGGTTCCCCATCTCCATGAGTAGCAAGTACACCTAATTCTTTTGGTATCCCGTGGTCCATATCCATAACTAAAGATAGAGAACAACTTATAACAGGAAATAAAAACTACTCAGTGATAAAGCAAACAAGCACACACGAGAATATTCACCCCACGCTATAAGTCCCCGGCAACGGCGCGAGAACAAGGTCTTGATAACCCAAAAGTATAGGGGATTAATTGTAGCCTCTTTCGATAAGTAAGAGTGTCGAACCCAACGAGGAGCTAAAGGTAGAACAAATATTCCCTCAAGTTCTGTCGACCACCGATACAACTCTAAGCACGCTTAACGTTCGCTTTACCAAGAACAAGTATGAAACTAGAAGAACTTTGTAGGTGTTGTTGGATAGGTTTGCAAAAGAATAAATAACACGTAAATAAATTCTAGGCATTGTTTAGATAAAGACACAACTAAGTTAGTTTTAGTAGAGAGCTTTTTGTCACGACAAAGTTATTTGTCCCTAGACAATCGATAACTAGACCGGTAATCATTATTGCAATTTTATTTGAGGGAGAGGCATAAGCTAACATACTTTCTCTTCTTGGATCATATGCACTTATGATTGGAACTCTAGCAAGCATACGCAACTACTAAAGATCATTAAGGTAAAACCCAACCATAGCATTATAAGGCATCAAGTCCTCTTTACTCCCACACGCAAACAACCTACTTACTCGGGTCTGTGCTTCTGTCACTCACGCCACCCACCATAAGCAAATCATGATGTCACGGCCCTAGCATTAGCCTTGCTTGTCCTTGCATCATCATCTTGCATCATGATTAAATTCCATTTAGACTTGAAATGGGGATTGTTGAAACCCTAGCACCAAATGAATTCAACTAGGTTAATAAAAAATATTTTCAATGATCCCAAATGCTCTTTAGAAAAGTTCATGATTTTTGATAAAGGTGAAAACCTGTGCCAAAAACGATGCACATATTTCTAGGCCATTTTTGGACATTTGGATTAAATCATTATGTATTTGAATTTGGGAATTTAATTGCTATAATTATTTTAAATGCTCAAATAATTCTGAAACTAAATGTGGGTTGTTGGAAAGAAATCAAAAGGTCCCCACAACTTATTTCAGGATTTCTAGATGTGGTTTAGTATTATACTAAATCAAAACAAAACAGAATAAATAGAAAACAGAAACTAAATTAGAAACAGAGAAGAGAGAGAGATTTACTTGGGCTTACCTCATCTTTGCAGCCACCTGGCGGCCCAAGTGGCCGGCCCAGCCCACCTGCCCCCTTCCCTGTCGTCTTGCTCCTTTGCCAGGAGGATGGGCACGTGGCCCACGCGCGCGCACCGCCGTGCG
>NC_041386.1:508163958-508165800 GCF_002162155.2 Triticum dicoccoides | reverse complement strand
CCTCGACCACTCCACTCTCTCCCTGCCTCGTCTCTCTCGCTCTCTCTCACGAAGCAGGGCGAAGCCGTCGCCGCCGTTTGTTGCCACCGTGACCACCGTGCTCCCCTCGCCTCACTGACCCATCCAAAAGCCCCGCCTCGTTGCCCTCGTCCTCTCCGCCGAGCCACGCGGCACCGGAAGCCCCAAAACGTCATCACCGTGGTCGTCTTCTACCTTGAGCAATAGAGATAGCCGACGCCCATCCGTCGCCCACGGCGCCTCCCCCGAGCTACTGACCTGCTCATCGACTCCGCCGTGAGCTCCTCTCTCTTTCCCCTCTTCTTTAGCATTCGCCCTCGTCCCCTAGCTCCGTTTCCCACCGTGGCCGAAACGCGCCGCCGCATGCGCTCGTCGCTGGTGACGCTCCGGTGACCATTTGGTCCCGGGCGTGCGCCCAACATGTTCACCATCGCGCGTAGAGTCTTCCCAATGCCACACTGCGCTCGTTTGCACGCCGTAGCGCCTAACCCGAGCGGGCCCGAGCTCCGGCCGCCGCTGGACTGCTCGCCATCGTCGTTTTCGGCTGCCCCAGGCCCGGCGACCACCACCGTTTGGATGCGCCGCTCCTCTAGCGTCCTGAAGAACCCAGCCGCGTGCCAAACGATGCACCAGAGGGGTTCTCCGAAGCCCCTCGCCGCCGCTGACCTCGCCGGCGACTCAGCGCCGGCGAGTTTGACCCGTTTGACCCGGGGTTTGACCTCCCTGGGGTCAACACACGTGGGCCCCGCCCCTGACTAGATTAGTTTAGGACAAATTACCCCGCTGACATTGACAGTGGGCCCCGTGGCTGTTAATTTGATTAGTTAGATTTAATTAACCCTGTTAGTTAATTGTGTCACTGACGTGTCGACCCCACTGGTCAGGTTTGACCTGGACCCGCCCCTGTTGACTTGCTGACATCACCCTGACGTCATGCTGATGCAGTAAAGGATTTTTTGAATTAAATCTAATTCAGGAAAACTCAAAAAATAGTGCTAACTTCTAAAATTCGTAGAAAATCAACCGTAGCTCAGAATGAAATAAGTTATATATGAAAAACGATCAGAAAAATCCAATCTATCCATATGTACCGTTTCCATGCATGTTAGAACAAATTATGACTGCTGTTTAGGCCAAATCACATAAATGGAATTTAAACTCTCACATATGGAGTTTGAATTTGAACCCTTGGTTCAAACCAACTCCGTTTAACATGTTGCTAGTTGCATTAGCTCAAACACATTCATTTTTCCATGTCATGGTCATGCATCATATTGTCGCGTTGCATTGATTGTGTTCCCTCTTGTTTGCCGGTGGTTGTTCCCTCTCGATAGATGTGTTCCGACGATGAGATTGGTGACACCGATGAAGAACTATATTTTCTTCAGAAGTGCCAGGCAAGCAAAACCCCCTTGTTCATTTCGATACAATCGCACTCTCTCGCTCCTGCTCTCTTTTACTGCATTAGGACAACAACGATTCATCTGTTACTTGCTGCGGTAGTTGAACCCCTTTCCTCTCACTACTAGGAAAAGGGCTATAGATGATATGGACACTAATGGCGCACTGTACATGTGGTGCGCCATTACAAAATACTAATGGCGCACCATTTGTTGGTGCGCCATTAGTGTGCAAATACTAGTGGCGCACCACATCCACGGTGCAACATTAAAATTTTTTTTTATTTTTTCAAAACTACTAATGGCGCACCGTGGGATTGGTGCGCCATTACTAGTTGAACTACTAATGGCGCACCACATCCACGGTGCGCCATTAGTATTTTTTTTATTTTTTTAAAACTACTAATGGCGCACCGTGGGAGTG
>NC_041386.1:508109290-508163552 GCF_002162155.2 Triticum dicoccoides | reverse complement strand
TGGACCGCCTATTTAGTTTCAAAATAATATAAAAGAAAATGATAGAAATGTCAAAAAAAGAAGAAAATAAGATTCCCGTGTGATATGTGGTCTACTTGTTAGCAAAATTTACAAACATGAATTTTTGACTTTTTTGCTAAATCTCTCGAGAATTTGTAAAAATGGGCATAACTTTTGCATACGAACTCGGATGAAAAAGTTTTTGATATGAAACATAGAGAGGTGGAGATGTAGTTCCTCTCTCATAATAATTGCAAGTTGGAGCATCAAGCACATGCATATCAAATTCATCAAAATTATCATGTGCTACGATAAAAGGCAACCCATCAATATAATCCTTAATAAGCACAAACTTCTTCGATATAGTGTAGTTTGGAGAATTCAAGAAGATAATAGGACTATCATGCGTGGATGCAATAGCAACAATTTCATGTTTCACATAAGGGACTATAGCAAGTTCATCTCCATAAGTATCATTCATATTGGCATCATGGCCACAAGCATAGCAAGCATCAAGTTCATCAAAAAAGGATATTTCAAACGAATCAAAGGGATCATAGGAATTATTATAGCAATCATCCTTCAATAAGCACGAAGGGAAATTAAACAATGTATGAGTTGAAGAGTTACTCTCATTAGAAGGTGGGCACAGGTAGCTAATCTGTTCTTCCTCCTTTTGTTCTTTGCTCTCCTCATCATCTTTTTCATCCAATGAGCTCACAGTTTCCTCAATTTCTTCTTCCATAGATTCCTGCAAAATATTAATCTCTTCTTGGACAGCGGAGACTTCCTCAATAAATGCATCAATATCGGCATTGTATTCATAATTCTCATAACAATATTTAAGTATAGCAAAATGTTCATATCTGTAAACAGCATCATCAAGATTTTCACATGTTTTAAACAAAGATTCAATTTCATAAGCACCCATAAAAGCAACGAATTCTTCTATTCGTTCCACATCATAGTAATTTTATATACCATTAGCATAAGAAGCCAAGGTTTCATTATCACTAAATCTGCATGAAAAGGAAAGGTGTGGAGCCTTCATCGTAGAACAACATGTATAATCATATCTCAAGCATAGTTGCCGAGCATACCAATGCAACATATGAATTTGATCCCATAATAGTTTCTCTTTTTGAGTCAAGTGATAATCCCCAAAGTATTCACGTTGATCCAACGTGTCTCCCATTATATAATTGAATGGGGGTTTCTCAGGATTATTGAAGTAGTGCATAATATCTTTCACATAATGAGCATCAAGGGTTTTAGGAGGTTCCCCATCTCCATGAGTAGCAAGTACACCTAATTATTTTGGTTTTCCATGGTCCATATCCATAACTAAAGATAGAGAACAACTTAGAACAGGAAATAAAAACTACTCAGTGATAAAGCAAACAAGCACACACGAGAATATTCACCCCATGCTATAACTCCCCGGCAACGGCGCCAGAAAAAGGTCTTGATAACCCACAAGTATAGGGGATTAATTGTAGCCTCTTTAGATAAGTAGGAGTGTCGAACCCAACGAGGAGCTAAATGTAGAACAAATATTCCCTCAAGTTCTATCGACCACCGATACAACTCTAAGCACGCTTAACGTTCACTTTACCAAGAACAAGTATGAAACTAGAAGTACTTTGTAGGTGTTGATGGATAGGTTTGCAAGATAATAAATAACACGTAAATAAATTCTAGGCGTTGTTTAGATAAAGACACAACTAAGTTAGTTTTAGTAGAGAGCTTTTTGTCACGAGAAATTTATTTGTCCCTAGACAATCGATAACTAGACCGGTAATCATTATTGCAATTTTATTTGAGGGAGAGGCATAAGCTAACATACTTTCTCTTCTTGGATCATATGCACTTATGATTGGAACTCTAGCAAGCATACGCAACTACTAAAGATCATTAAGGTAAAACCCAACCATAGCATTATAAGGCATCAAGTCCTCTTTACTCCCACACGCAAACAACCTACTTACTCGGGTCTGTGCTTTTGTCAGTCACGCCACCCACCATAAGCAAATCATGATGTCACAGCCCTAGCATTAGCCTTGCTTGTCCTTGCATCATCATCTTGCATCATGATTAAATTCCATTTAAACTTGAAATGGGGATTGTTGAAACCCTAGAACCAAATGAATTCAACTAGGTTCAATAAAAAAATATTTTCAATGATCCCAAATGCTCTTTAGAAAAGTTCATGATTTTTGATAAAGGTGAAAACCTCTGCCAAAAACGATGCACATATTTCTAGTCCATTTCTGGACATTTGAATTAAATCATTATGTATTTGAATTTGGGCATTTAATTGCTATAATTATTTTAAATGCTCAAATAATTCTGAAACTAAATGTGGGTTGTTGGAAAGAAATCAAAAGGTCCCCACAACTTATTTCAGGATTTCTAGATGTGGTTTAGTATTATACTAAATCAAAACAAAACAGAATAAATAGAAAACAGAAACTAAATTAGAAACAGAGAAGAGAGAGAGATTTACCTGGGCTTACCTCATCTGTGCAGCCACCTGGCGGCCCAAGTGGCCGGCCCAGCCCACCTTGCCCCCTTCCCTGTCGTCTTCCTCCTTTGCCAGGAGGATGGGCGCGTGGCCGACACGCGCGCACCGCCGTGTGCCACCTACTGCTTGCCGCTTTCCCCCCCGATGCTCTGGAGACGCCACACAGACCCCCCTGGACCCCTCGACCGCTCCACTCTCTCCCTGCCTCATCTCTCTTGCTCTCTCTCCCGAAGCAGGGCGAAGCCGTCGCCGCCGTTCGTCGCCACCGTGACCACCGTGCTCCCCTCGCCTCACTGACCCGTCCAAAAGCCCCGCCTCGTCGCCCTCGTCCTCTCCGCCGAGCCACGCGGCACCGGACGCCCCAAAACGTCATCACCGCGGTCGTCTTCTACCTCGAGCAACCAAGATCGCCGGCGCCCGTCCGTCGCCCACGGCGCCTCCCCCGAGCTACTGACCTGCTCATCGACTCCGCCGTGAGCTCCTCTCTCTTTCGCCTCTTCTTTAGCATTCGCCCTCATCCCCTAGCTCCGTTCCCCACCATGGCCAAAACGCACCACTGCCTGCGCTCGTCGCCGGTGATGCTCTGGTGACCATTTGGTCCCGGGCGTGCGCCCAACATGTTCACCGTCGCGCGTAGAGTCTTCCCAATGCCACGCTGTGCTCGTTTGCACGCCGTAGTGCCTAACCCGAGCGGGCCCGAGCTCCGGCCGCCGCTGCACTGCTTGCCGTCGTCGTTTCCGGCTGCCCTAGGCCCCGCGACCACCACCGTTGGATGCCCCGCTCCTCTAGCGTCCTGAAGAACCCAGCCGCGTGCCAAACGGTGCACCAGAGGGGTTCTCCGAAGCCCCTCGCCGCCGCTGACCTCACCAGCGACTCAACGCCGGCGAGTTTGACCCGTTCGACCCGGGGTTTGACCTCCCTGGGGTCAACACATGTGGGCCCCGCCCCTGACTAGATTAGTTTAGGACTAATTACCCCGCTGACACTGACAGTGGGCCAAGTGGCTGTTAATTTGATTAGTTAGATTTAATTAACCCTGTTAGTTAATTGTGTCACTGACGTGTCGATCCCACTGGTCAGGTTTGACCTGGACCCGCCCCTGTTGACTTGCTGACATCACCCTGGCGTCATGCTGATGCAGTAAAGGATTTTTTGAATTAAATCTAATTCAGGAAAACTCAAAAAATAGTGCTAACTTCTAAAATTCGTAGAAAATCAACCGTAGCTCAGAATGAAATAAGTTATATATGAAAAACGATTAGAAAAATCCAATCTATCCATATGTACCATTTCCATGCATGTTAGAACAAATTATGGCTGATGTTTAGGCCAAATCACATAAATGGAATTTAAACTCTCACATATGGAGTTTGAATTTGAACCCTTGGTTCAAACCAACTCCATTTAACATGTTGCTAGTTGCATTAGCTCAAACACATTCATTTTGCCATGTCATGGTCATGCAACGTATTGTCGCATTGCATTGATTGTGTTCCCTCTTGTTTGCCGGTGGTTGTTCCCTCTCGATAGATGTGTTCTGACGATGAGATTGGTGACACCGATGAAGAACTATATTTTCTTCAGAAGTGCCAGGCAAGCAAAACCCCCTTGTTCATTTCGATACAATCGCACTCTCTCGCTCCTACTCTCTTTTACTGCATTAGGACAACAACGATTCATCTGTTACTTGCTGCGGTAGTTGAACCCCTTTCCTCTCACTACTAGGAAAAGGGCTATAGATGATATGGACACTAATGGCGCACTGTACATGTGGTGCGCCATTACAAAATACTAATGGCGCACCATTTGTTGGTGCGCCATTAGTGTGCAAATACTAATGGCGCACCACATCCACGGTGCGTCATTAGTAAAAAAAATAATTTTTTCAAAACTACTAATGGCGCACCGTGGGAGTGGTGTGCCATTATTAGTTGAACTACTAATGGCGCACCACATCCACGGTGCGCCTTTATTAATTATGTTTATTTTTTCAAAACTACTAATGGCGCACCGTGGGAATGGTGCGCCATTACTAGTTGTAATGGCGCACCATCCCATGATGCGCCATTAGTAATTTGGCCCAAACATTCCCCAGAATGCACCCCCCTGTGGACCGCCTTTTCAGTTTCAAAAATAAATAAAAGAAAATGATAGAAATGTCAAAAAAATAAAAGAATATAAGATTCCCATGTGATATGTGGTCTAGTTGTTAGCAAAATTTACGAACATGAATTTTCGACTTTTTTGCAAAATCTCTCGAGAATTTGTAAAAATGGGCATAACTTTTGCATACGAACTCGGATGAAAAAGTTTTTTATATGAGAAATCATCTACTCGAAAAGTTACATCCGATTTTAACAAGGGGGACCTTGTTAAACATTTTTAAAATCCTCAAAAACCTAACAGAAAAAAGATACGGGGCTTTTAAAATCTAGAGAGGCAAAAAAATTCAAAAAAAATCAAACTTACTAATGGCGCACCTGCCCATGGTGCGCCATTACTATCTTCGCGCCTTCAAAATTCAAAATAAGTCAAAAAATAAAAAAAAGTTACTAATGGTGCACCTGCCCATGGTGCACCATTAGTATCTTCCCGCCTTCAAAATTCAAAATAAATCAAAAAAATAAAAAAGTTAGTAATGGCGCACCTGCCCGCGGTGCGCCATTACTATGTCGTGTAGATGGCTGGGCGTGGTCCTCTCCTCCTTACCTCTTCATTCTTCTCCTCCACTCCACCTTTCCTCCACTCCATTTCCTCCTCTCCTCCACTCCATCTTCCCTTCTCTTCTCCACCATACTACCCTCCTCCTCTCCGGCGACCTCCTCCTCCTCTCCGACGACCTCCTCGTCCCTCCTCTCCTCCCTTCCCCTCACGGTTTCTCCTCCCTCCTCTCCGGTGAGCTCCTCCTCCCTCCTCTTCGGTGAGCTCCTCCTCCCTCCTCTCCGGTGAGCTCCTCCTCCCTCCCTCCTCTCTGGTGAGCTCCTCCTCCCTCCTCTCTGGTGAGCTCCTCCTCCCTCCTCTCCTCCCATCCCCTCATGGTTTCTCCTTCCTCCTCTCCGATGCTCCGGTGAACTCCTCTCTGGCGACCTCCTCCTCTCTGGTGATGTAGGCGAGCGCCTCTCCGGTGACCTCCTCCTCCTCTCCGGCGAACTCCTCTCCGGCAAAAGAACACGGCAAAAGAACGTACAAGATCCAAAAACGGGAACAAAATTTGAAATAATATCGTGCCAAAAAACGAGCAAAAAATGGGCAAAACAATCACGATCCAGATCCAAATTCAAAATTCAAAAATACTAATGGCGCACGGTGGGGGTTAGACGGTGTGCCACTACTATTTTCCCGCCTTCAAAATTCAAAAATACTAATGGCGCACCTGGCCTATACTAATGGCGCACTAGTGGCCTATACTAATGGCGCACCGTGGCCTATACTAATGGTGCACCAGTGGTGCGCCATTAGTAAAAAATACTAGTGTTGTCATACTAATGGTGCACCAGTGATGCGCCATTAGTAGGCAAAACTGGTGCGCCATTAGTAGCCCTTTTCCTAGTAGTGTCTGCATGACCTGTCATTGCCACAGTAAATAGATGAAATCCACTAGCATGAGTAGGAGTTGTTTGAGCCCTGATGTGCCTACTCATTCATGCTAGTTTGTCATGCCTACTACTGCTTAGAGTTGAGTCAGGTCTGATTCATCGGGAATGAATTGGAATGGTGATGAACATGTCCTACTGTGTGAGCTAAGTGTGTAAACATGATTTGGTAAAGGTAGCGGTGAGAGGCCATGTAGGAGTACATGGTGGGTTGTCTCATTGAAGCTATCCTCAGGAACTGAGTTCTGTGTTTGTGATCCATGAAATAGTTACTACCACACATTGGGATCCTTAATTGACTCTCTCGGCTTCTTAATCACCCTTGTCCTCTATCCAGGAGTTGCAAGTAGTTTCTAGTGTTTGTAGTATGCTGGGGGCCGTGCGCAGCGCTGACCGAGGGGTGGGCCGTGTTGTGGTAGGCACGTGGCCGGGCATGCCGGGCTCCCGTTTGGTGTCTCGGAACCCAGTACACATTGTCCGGGGCCGTATGTGGAAACCTCGGCCGGACTCCCTGCGGATGGAACCTGAATAGGCGATAAACCTGGACTAGAGACTTGAGTGTTTAGCTAGGCCGTGGCCGACACCATCACTGGGCTTCCGCTTGAAGGTTGCCGAGTACATGTCGTGTAAACGGCGATAAGTGGTGAGAGAGTGTGTGAAGAAGTACACCCCTGCAGGGTTAACATCATCTATTCGAATAGCCATGTCCGCGGTAATGGACTTCTGGGTTGCCTATAACAGTTCATAGACAAGTGAAATTGGATACTCTAAAATACGCAAGATAAGCGTGAGTGCTATGGATGGCCTTCTCGTAGGGAGACGGGAGTGGATCCATAGTGGTGTATTGATATGGTGAATATGTGGACTCGTGTGCGCCACCTCAAAAGAGTTACTTGCAGTCGTAGTTCAGGATAGCCACCGAGTCAAAGCTGGCTTGCCGTAGTCAAACTCCACCACCCCCTTTATTGATACTGATGCATATGTAGCTAGTTCTGATGTAAGTCTTGTTGGGTACATTTGTACTCACATTGGCCTATTTTATGTTTTGTAGAGAGACGTCAGTCTCGCTAGTAGTTCCGTGTGGACTTCAACGTTTAGCTTGATACCTCAGCTACGATCTTGTGCCCTCGGCAGGATCTGGTAGATAGTCAGGCTTCTCAGCCTTTTTCATTTGTAGATGTCTGTACTCAGACATGTTAAGCTTCCGCATGTGCTTTGATTAGTATGCTCTGGATGTTGGGTCATGAGACCCATGTTTGTAATTTCTCGCTCCTTGGAGCCTAATGAATAAATACTTTGAGTCGTAGAGTTATGTTGTGATGCCATGTTGTATTTACACATATCGAGCATATTGTGTGTATGATTGAAATGCTTGCTATGTGTGGGATCCGACAATCTAGTTCTTTATCCTTGGCAGCCTCTCTTATGGGGAAATGTAGTCTAGTGCCTCCATGAGCCATAGTAGTCCGCTACAGCCCGGTTCACCGGAGTCCTGCTAGCCCAGCACTACTGCTCACTTCGTTCCTGTGTCTGTCCCTTCGGGGAAATGTCACGCGGTGACATCCGGAGTCCTGCCTAGCCTGCTACAGCCCGGGTTACCAGAGTCCTGTTAGCCCAGTGCTACAGCCCGGATTCGCACGCTGCTGACCGACATGCTCAAAGTTGATTCATGTATGCCTGTCCCCATGGGTTAGTGCCGCTTTGGGATCACGACTAGCCATGTCGGCCCGGGTTCTCTATCATATGGATGCTAGCAACACTATCATATACGTGAGCCAAAAGGCGCAAACGGTCCCGGGCCATGGTAAGGCGACACCCGTGGGAATACCGTGCGTGAGGCCGCAAAGTGATATGAGGTGTTACCGGCTAGATCGAGGTGATTTGGAATCGGGGTCCTGACACATGAACATATTGCAAACCCTACAGCGGGGATCCCTCATGCTTGTGCAACACGGAGAGCACCATAGGACAGCACCAAT
This sequence comes from Triticum dicoccoides, assembly GCF_002162155.2. Classification (NCBI taxonomy): domain Eukaryota; kingdom Viridiplantae; phylum Streptophyta; class Magnoliopsida; order Poales; family Poaceae; genus Triticum; species Triticum dicoccoides. Next base: position 508,155,456 of record NC_041386.1, on the reverse strand, counting down.
AATAAAACATGCAGCTCAAACCAATCATGATCATCAATTAACCCATAGGACAAAACAGATCTACTCAAACATCATAGGATAGCCATACATCATTGGGAAATAATATATAGCATTGAGCACCATGTTTAAGTAGAGATTACAGCGGGTAAAAGAGGGGTTACACCATTGCATAGAGGGGGGAAGAGTTGGTGATGACGACAGTGAAGTTGTTGGTGTAGATCGTTGTCGTGATGATGGCCCCAGCGGCGTTCCAGCGCCACCGGGAGAGAGGGGGAGAGAGCCCCCCTTCTTCTTCTTCTTCCTTGACCTTCCTCCTAAATGGGAGAAGGGTTTCACCTTTGGTCCTTGGCTTCCATGGCGGCGGAGGGGCGTGGGCCCCTCTGAGATTGGATCTCTCTCTCTCTCTATTTCCTTCTGTTTTTGCGCTCCCTGATTCTGCCCTTTTACCTTTTCTAAAATTCTTGGAGATCCGTAACTCTGATTGGGCTGAAATTTTAACACGATTTCTATCCGGATATTAGCTTTCTTGCAGCAAAAGAAGGGCTCCAACTGCCTTATGGAGTGGCCACGAGGCCCAGGGCGCGCTCCTCACCCTCGTGGGCCCCTCGGGCATCGTCTCGCATTGATTCCACTTTCCAAAATTCACATATATTCCAAAAAAATCTCCAGTAGTTTTTATCCCATTTGGACTCCGTTTGATATGGATTTTCTGCGAAATAAAAAACATGCAACAAATATGAACTCGCACTGGGCGCTGGATCAATATGTTAGTCCCAAAAATAGTATAAAAAGTTGCCAAAAGTATGTAAAATTTGTAGAATATTGGCATGGAACAATAAAAAAAATTATAGATACGACAAAGACGTATCATTCAGCTCGATCATGTCCCTCGAACTCTTGATCCAGCAAAGTGCCGAGGGAGAGTTCCGTCAGCACGTCGGCATGGTGCCAGTAATGGTGAATTGATCTGCGCAGGGCTTCGCCTAAGCACTACGAGAATATGACCGGAGGCGTAAACTGGAGGGGGGCGCCGCACACGGCTAAAAATTGTTGGTCTATGCTCTAGTGGTGCCCCCCTCATATATATAGGTTGGAGGGTAGGATAGGCAGCCAAAGGGGCACCCCAAGTAGGAGGATTCCTACTTGGGTGCCTCCCAATTTGGCCTCCCCCCTTCCATATTCATACGGAGGGGGAAGGAAGGAGGAGGGAGGAGAGAAGGAAGGGGGAGTCTGAAACCCTCCCCTTCCTTTCTCTCTTCTCCTCTTTCCTTCCCCCCTATTTTGGCCTACATGGGGCGCACCAGCCCCCTATGGACTGGTCTGTCCCCTTCTTGGCCCATTAGGTGACCCGATATGTACCTGGTACCCCAGAACACTTCCGATGTCCGAATATCATTGTCCTATATATGAATCTTTACCTATCGACCATTTCGAGACTCCTCATCATGTCCGTTTTCTCATCCGGGACTCCGAATAAGATTCGGTCACCAAATCACACAACTCATATAATACAAAATTGTCATTGAACATTAAGCGTGTGGACCCTATGGGTTCGAGAACTATGTAGACATGACCGAGACACCTCTCCGGTTAATAACCAATAGCGAAACCTAGATGCTCATATTGTTGCCCACATATTCTACAAAGATCTTTATCGGTCATACTGTCATGACAACATACGTTATTCCCTTTGTCATCGGTATGTTACGTGCCCGACATTCGATCATTGGTATCTTCATACCTTGTTCAATCTCGTTACCGGCAAGTCTCTTTACTCATTCTGTAATGCATCATCCCGTAACTAACTCATTAGTCACATTTCTTGCATGGATTATTATGATGTGCATGACCGAGAGGGACCACAGATACCTCTCCGATACTCAAAGTGACAAATCCTAATCTCGATCTATGCCAACCCAACAAACACCTTCGGAGATACCTGTAGAGCATCTTTATAATCACCCAATTATGTTGTGACGTGTGATAGCACACAAGGTATTCCTTCGGTATCCGGGAGTTGGATAATCTCATAGTCAAACGAATATGTATATGACCTGAAGAAAGCAATAGCAATAAAACTTAACGATCATTATGCTAAGCTAACAGATGGGTCTTGTCCATCACATCATTCTCCTAATGATGTGATCCCGTTCATCAAATGACAACACATGTATATGGTTAGGAAACTTAACCATCTTTGATTAACGAGCTAGTCTAGTAGAGGCTTACTAGGGCCACTTTGTTTTGTCTATGTATCCACACATGTATCAAGTTTCCGGTTAGTAAAATTCTAGCATGAATAATAAAAATTTATCATGATATAAGGAAATATAAAATAACAACTTTATTATTGCCTCTAGGGCGTATTTCCTTCACCTTTTATATTGCACCCCGTTAAAGGTAGGTGGCTTCAAAAGCGCAGCAAAACCACTCGGAGTAAATTGCCTATAATCAGGTTTTTGGATTGGATTGTTGAATATATGAGAACTTTACTATGAGATTTAATCCGAATCAACAGTAAATAGATCATGATGACAATTGCAGAGATCAAACTAATGATGCGGACTAAACCAGGAGGACAAAATCACATACTATATAGTGGGTGAGGGAGTCCTGGATTAGGGGGTGTCCGGGTAGCCGGACTATACCTTCAGCCGAACTCCTGGACTATGAAGATACAAGATTGAAGACTTCGTCCCGTGTCCGGATGGGACTTTCCTTGGCGTGGAAGGCAAGCTTGGCGATGCGGATATTTAGATCTCCTACCATTGTAACTAACTTTGTGTAACCCTAACCCTCTCCGGTGTCTATATAAACCGGAGGGTTTTAGTCCGTAGGACAACGCAACATATAACAATCATACCATAGGCTAGCTTCTAGGGTTTAGCCTCCTTGATCTCGTGGTAGATCTACTCTTGTACTACCCATATCATCAATATTAATCAAGCATGACGTAGGGTTTTACCTCCATCGAGAGGGCCCGAACCTGGGTAAAACTTCGTGTCCCTTGTCTCCTATTACCATCTGCCTAGACGCACAGTTCGGGACCCCCTACCCGAGATCCGCCGGTTTTGACACCGACAGTGGGAGCAAAACCGCTGTGGTTGATGTTGTCACTCATGTCGTTGATGAAGAGGTTACCGAGGTCGAGGAAGAAGGCTGTCGTTGAGGAAGTCGTTGCTGGCAGCAGTCGTAGAAGTGTGCTCCCCAAAAACCTGATCGCCCTTCTCCCGTACAGGATCACGAAAGGCGGGGTTCAGAGGACAACTGTCCCTTCTTGCGGTGCACGCTAGAAGGAGGGAGGGAGAAGACTTGCATGGCAGCGTTATGATCTAGAACGGTGCAAAACCATATGATAAAGTGGCGACTAGGGTAGAGCATGTCAGGTCAGTCGTGCGAGTAAGAGAAAGTATAATCGTAGGCCTTTGGCCCAAACCCCATGTCCAAGTCAGTAATAGCCCCACTATCCAAAAGAATCGGAAATGGCTAAGTAATTAAGGCGTACGTTAAATATTAATTAATTACTTAATAAATTTTTTGACCAACAAAAATATAGACCACGTGCATAGCTTTTGTCCTTGGACAGGCTCATTCCAGAAGAGCGCGTGTGTAGGTTTCCTATTATCATGCTCATACAAATGTAGAATTGATCACATTATAAAGTGGTGCAACTCACACTCAACTAGAACTATGGGACTAAACTTTAGTCCCACTCCATTGGTATGCGTCGGTGCTATACAAACGGTCTTTAACCCCTTCCTGCGGAGGCATTTGGAACCGTCGCTTAGTGAGTGACGGTGATAGGGGGTCCTTCCCACACGACCTAGAAACCGTCGGGGATAGGAAGCCAAGATGCATATACAGCACTCCTACTCGTTTGTGCTTGCATTGCCATCACAGTCGATATTCTGTGGTGCTATGTTTACGATGCGCGACCCATAATAAACGATTCACTATTATAGAATGTGTATGATAAGCATAAAATCACACACATTCCCTTTTCCCAAACTGTATGCGATAACTAATTAAGAAGATTAGCTAATCGTCGTACGAGTGTCCGAAAGGATTACGAAACGTCGGACCGTCGTAACATCATCGTACACAACAACTATCGCACACGCCATTCTGTGGTGCAACGTTTATGATGCATACTTCATCAAAAACAGTGCATGGTTGCGAATCGTTTAGGATAAGGCAACTAACACAAACGTTAAGTTTGCCCGCACCATTTCTAATATTGTCTCACATTGCACACGCTTTGCAAACGGCAACTGTGTGCATGCTTGCACATGTTTCCTCTCTACGAACCGTCTCGGATTATGGTGTATATCACAAATGTTTGTGTTTTACCAATTGTGTGTGCCGTAACAACTTGGAGAGCGTAATTTCACTGTAATTTAATTGCTGCTATTTCAAATTGTACCGGATTTGAATTTGAATTTATTGTATGCTACAGCTTTATTCATATCCATCAGGTTCAAATAGCCAATGCATTATTCGATTCATAGGTACATATGTTCAAGAATTACATTAGAACCAAATAAAGAATGATGAACCATAGTTGTATACTTGTACTATTAAAGACGCTAAAGAAAGAGGTGAAATACATTCTGGTTGCTGAACAAGGTGAAGCGGAATGTCCATATTGTGCCCTCCTCCATGCAGAAGGCACGGACGACTCTAGCCCAACCCCTTGTGATGGCCGACCGCCCATCCTTCACGGTCTTCATGAAAACATCTAGATAATCATCGTGTTCTGGTAGAAATACTTTAACCTTTGCATTCCCACCAATCATGTAGTTTAACAGGTAATCTGGAGTAAACTGCTTTGGCAACCACTGCAAAGGAAAAAGATTCACACATTGTCATCTAACACAACTCATTATGGGCAGTAAAAAGAAGGCTGCAGAGTTCTTACTTACCATCCTGCAGTTCGTTGTTGTCTTGGATAAAGTGTAAACAAATAGTTTAATTGCCATCTTTGGACCCAATTTTACTAACAATGTTTATCATCTTCCTTACTTGATGTTGGTTCATCGATATCTCATTGCCCCATACGCAGAAAGAATCGAAGCGCGGATCTTTACCATTGAATATGTACCTAAAAGCACCAAGTTAATATTAGAAGCTAAACAACAATTGCACAATGATGTAGTACAACACTCTTTTATACTATCTTATAACATCCAGTATACTCACATATTAGATCAATTAACATCTTATATTATGGGCCGGAAGGAGTTTAGTGCATTCTTACAAATTATCGGTTGATTAACTACTACTGTATCCATGGTTTATAGTTAGTTTGAGCTAGTTCGGGCTCAAATAGCCCTAAAGTATATCTAAACATGAGGGCTAGTTTGAGCTAGATGCATCTATAACCCACCCAAAAAAAACTATCCAACCGAAGAGGTGCTAATTGGAGCTAGTTCTCCTAGTGCATTTATTGTCAATCTAACCCTGCCATCCAAACAACTCTTTGGATGGGGTTAGTTCAGGGTTAGTCTTGAGCTAGAAACTAACTCTAACCTCTAGCTAAGTTGACTATCCAAACAGGGCGGTGTTGTTGTTGTTGTTGCTGCTGCTCTTCTACATATATCTAGACATCATCAAAACATTAATGTAACACTCTTCCTTGTTGCTATGTAGCCTAGGATTGCATATTTAGACATTAAGTACAGTTCATGTTGCTATGTAGCCTCAAATATATTACGTATGGCCCTAGTTAACCTAACAATAAATGGGTTGCAGATATATTCAGCTAAAAGTCCGATTCACCGATTAGTCCCTTATCACCCCACCCCCCACCCCGCCGCCTATATGGTATGAGCTACCGACATCCTGAACAGTGAGCATATATAAGCCATGGGATGAAACTAACCTTGATGAAAAAAAAGTCATTCCCAAAATTGTCCTGTGTAGGTATATCGAGAAGCATGTTAAGCACAACAGGCTAAACATCAACCAAAATTATCCATGGCAGACAAAACAATCTCCAAAAGATAGCTTCAGTATGCAGGTTTAAGCACGTTAGTAAAGCAAAACAAGTGGAAAGGTGTGTTAACCGCAACAGGCCTAACATTTAACAACATGCAAACATAGTCATTCAAACAGGTATTGTGACGGTCTAAGTACAGTGGTTATTGTTAAATAAAAATGGAAAGGCGTGTTAACTACAAGATGCAGCAACCAAATGTAGTCATTCATAGTGGTATTGTTGAAACTGGTACTGATGAAATTGAACTGCATAGTTCACACTTGCACATATAGAAGACGTTGTGAATAACTGGAATAAACAAGGCATACTACGAACAACCAAAGATAGCTTTTGAAACTGGACATTTGCTAACTACAAGCAACCGAACAATAAAAAAACTTTAAAAGAGGCATATGCTAGCTATAACAGTCTTAACATCAAGCAAATATATGCATTGCTAGCTATCGGTATGTTTAAAACTGGATTGATGAAATGTACTGCACAGTAAATAATTCCACATATAGAGCATCACATTGTGAACAACTGAAATAAACAAGGCATACTACAAACAACCAGATATAGAAATTAAAATTGGACATATTCTCACTACACTACAAAGGGGACTCGACAAAAAAAATCATGGGTTTCCCCCTGTGAAGAGGCACGGCAAAACAAATCATGGGTTTCCTCACTTGTCACAGATGGGGTCGTTCCCGTGGCAAGAGCTTGGACCCTGGATGCGGTCCATGTTGTCGCAGATGGGCTCCTTCCCCTGGAAGAGCACGGCTGTAGGGTGCCCTCCCTGATGTCGCACACGGGCGCCTTCCCCTTGGAAGAGCAGATGGGCACTTAGAACACTTGTCGTTCTTTGCCACCATATATTTTTAAATTTTTCTAGAGTTTACTATTCATGGTGGTATCAAAAGAGCTAAAACTTGGATGTGCACTTTCCAACACTTTTTTCATGAATGCAAATGACACTGACATATAGGTGATGTTTTTTTGAACATTTTGGTATCTTATTTGCATTTTTGTGATTTTGTATGAATTAGTTATGAAGTTTTCAAAGTGATGGTCAAACGGTCAAAGGGCAAAAGCATAAGAGGATCAAAGTGACTTGGACAGAACGGGTGACTTTTGGTTTTTAGGGGTAAAACAGATGAGTGGGGCACAACTAGGGGCATAAATCTAATCATCCCAATAGAAAAACAATATACGTGCCACCGTGCGACCCGTGTGCTGTGTGAGCAGGGGTGAGTTGGCCAGACGCATGCGAGCAGTCTGCCGCGCAGGCAGACCAGGAGCGTGCGTGCAGGTGTGTGAATTGACGGAGGCGTGCTCACTGCACAGTGTCATCGAGAGGCGTGCGAGTAGCTATGTGAAACTTTGGTAGGAATGCTAGCAGTCCGGTGTGTAGGCTCACCGCACTACAAAAAAAGACACATCCGTGAAATTGTGGGATGAACGTATTTTTTTCTATCATGCTTATCACACTTCTATGATGATAATTTTGACAAAACCCGGTATCATCGTAGATGTGGTGGGCTCCTACTTCTATGACAAAAAATCATGACAGAAAATGGCCTTTTCGTCCTGGGTGGGCCGGAGACGCAGCTGCATGACATTATTTGGGTCGTCCATGACGGAAAAAACCGTGGTAGAAGCGAGAGCAAGGAAAATATCAGGGAGTTCCCGGTTACGGTGGGTGGTCGGGGGCTGAGCGATGCGTGTTTATCTCGTGCACGTACGCACGTGGGTGCGAGGCGTTGGGCTCTAACTGAATCCGAGCAAGGCGTTCGCCTACTGAACCCGAGCGAGGCATTCGCCTACTGAACCAGAGCGATTGCACTACAGGCTACGCATTACTGAACCCGAGAGATTGATCGATCTGGCTGTAAAGTGAACCCGATTGAGTGATTCCTTCGCTACTGCTGCTAACTAAAGCTATTCAAACCCTACTTCCTCCTTCGCTTGATGAACAGTGAGCGTTGTTCGGGGGGTTTGGATGAACAGTTCCTAGTGGGGGTTGGATGAACAGGACCCCGTGGTAGTAGAGGCCGTTGACGCTGGATGAACAGGACCCCGATCGATCGAGCCTATTGGGGTGGATGAACAGGACCCCGTGGAGGCCTGGATGAACAGGACGACCCCGTGGAGGGTTGGTTGAATAGTAGCCGGTGGTGGGTTGGATGAACTATAGCTCGTGGAGGGGTGGTTGAACAGGACCCCGTCGAGAGGGCTGGCTGAACAGTAGCCGGTGGAAGAGTGGTGGAGGCTGGATGAACAGGAGCTCGTGGATGAACAGTGGTTGGTGGAGGCAGGAGGGGAAACACCATGGATGAACAGTCGCAGGTGGAGGCTGGAGCGAGGTCGATGGTGGAGATGAACAGTATCCCGTGGAGTCCCGTTTTGCAGTACGCCACACCCCTCCCAATGAACAGGACACCCGTTTCGACCTTAGCGCTCCAACACAAGTCCGTTTCCTCTATTTTGCGGTACGCCACACCCCTCCCGATCAACATGACCCCGTTTCGACCGTAGGAGGTCCAAGAGAAGTCTGTTTCGTCCGTTTTGTGGTACACCAGACCCCTCCCGATGAACAGGATCCCGTTTCGACCGCGGCCGGTCGAACACAAGGCTGTTTCCTCTGTTCTGCGGTATGCCAGGCCTCGTTTCGATCGGCTGTTCCGTCCAAGCCGGTTGGCTCCCGATGAATATGACGATGCAGTTTCTCTATTCCGACCCAGCCATGTACACGAGCCCTGGCCGTACGTATGCGCGAGTTGGAGTTCGAGACCCCACCCGTATGTATGTACGTGGCCATATTTACTTTCTTGCACCCTGGTTGTATGTACGTGTACATGCTACGTGCGCGCCTCTACTACAACACGTGCCCTTCCTTACTCGGCCATGGTTCATTGCTGCAGCCTGCAGAAAGACTGACCGACCAGTATGTACGTACACATTCGCGACCAGAATGACAATGCTACGTACACTTCGACCAGGTGGGTCCCAACTATCAGGCACTTCCTTGCGTGCGAAGATGTAGCTGGTGGGTCTGAGCAGTCAAGGGGAAACGTTTTTTTTCATGAAATACGGTGACCCGTCCATTGGGTCCCTGCTGTCAAGTGGAGGAATCATTATTATCTGCCTAATAAGGAGGCACTTCCTTGCTGCGGCCGTGGACCCGGCTATCAGCCTCTCCACGTACAGTACTCTTTCGATGGAAGTCGTTCCTTGACCACATTGACCACGCCGCGCCGAGAGCACCAAGGCGGTGGACGACAGCGAGGCATAGGAAGGGGACGACACGGAGTCGGGGAAGACGCAGCAGTGGATGCCCATGCGGAGAGGAGTACGAGGGTTCACTGGTTCGGCTGGGGTGTGAGGCTTCTATCGCTGCAGAATAACAGGGGGTGTGGGTGAGTAGAGGGATGGCCTGACCGGCGGTGGGAGTAGTAGGGGCCGGTGAGGCCTCTGCGGCAGCACAGCCAACCACGGGAGGCAGGAGCACGCGGCATGACCGGTGCTGGTTTGGGCGGCTGGAACAAGAAGACCAGGGGTTGAAGAAGCACTACGGCCGTTGGATGGACATCGTACGGTCACTGGAGCTAGAATCGTTCATATTGACTAAGTTGAAAAATCCCTCCGTCCCCGTCAACTTAGTAGGCCCACAAGTTAGCCTCCCACTACGGTGGGTCCCAGCTAGCAGGGGGTATTCATTTTTTGGGCGTAATAAGGAGGCACTTCCTTGCGTGCGAAGATATAGCTGGTGGGTCTGAGTTGACAGCGGGGAAACGTTTTTTTCACGAAATACAGAGGCCCTTCCGGTGGATCCCAACTGTCAGGTGGAGGAATCATTATTTTGCACGTAATAAGGAGGCATTTCCTTGCACGCAGCCGTGGACCCAGCTGTTAGCATCTCCACGTACAGTGCACTTCTGATGGATGTCGTTCGTTGACCACGTTGTCCATGCCGTGCCGAGAGCACCAGGGGGGTGGACGATGGCGAGGCCTAGGAAGGGAATGACACGGAGCCAAGGAAGACTCGGTAGTTGTTTCCCGCGCGGAGGGGAGTACATGGGTTTACTGGTTCGTCTGCCATCGCCGGAGAATAACAACAGGTGTCGGTGAGTAGAGGGATGGCTAGGCCAGCGATGTGAGTACAGTGGGGCAGTGAGGCCTACGCGGCAGCACAGCCGGCCGCGGGAGGAGGGAGCAGGCAGTCCCGCTGGTGCTTGTTTGAGCGACTGGAGCACGAAGAGCAGAGATTGAAGAAGCACGACGGCCGTTGGTTGGACATCAAACAACCACTACTCTCGTGCGTTGACTAAGTTGACAAGGCGTTGCGTGTGCGTCAACCTTTTTTTAGGAAAGCGTATGCGTCAACCTATAGTAGGCGCACAAGTTAGCCTCAAATGTGTGGAAAACAGCACCGCCCATCTGCCATTATTTCTAATAATTTACAGCCCATTCGCTAATTCTTAAGGATTTTTTGGAGCCCATCTTCTTTTTGAGCATTACAGCCCTTATTGTGGCCACGTTAAAAATTATATGAAAATTAGCATATTTCGGTGCGGTCAACTGTTTTTAATCCCGACATTTCGAGTCACATTCAAACTAATTTGAAAAATAAATTCATATCAATATAAAATCCAAATAATTATCCATGCATATAAATCAATGGAATTTAAAATCTTGAAATGAAAAAAAAGATATTTGAAAATAATTGCCACTTTGATTTGTTTTAAAAATGTACATCCCATTTCTCATTACTGATAGCCCATTTTCTCGTCTTGAAAGATTTGCAGCCCGGCAGGGCTGACAAAGCATGTAGGCCTCGGTTGGGTATTCTGCAAATGAACAAAAAAACTGGGCTAGCCATTTTCCGAAAGAAAAAAACTACTGGGCTGGTCTTGTGGTAAACATAAAAGAAAAGGCTGGCTAGACAGGTCAGAGTGCCCCGCACAGCCCAGTTGACACCCTGCTTCCGTCTAAAAAACAAAGATAACTGGGCAAGCTACTTCCCTAAAAATAAAGAACTGGGCAAGCTATTGGGTCCCTCGTGTGAGCCTCTCGTTGTGCATTTCTCTCATTTATTGACTATGTTGACAATGGCATGGGACCCAGATGTCAGAAATCCATTAGGAGGAACCATTTTTCTGGCTTGAAATAAAGAGGCACTTGCTTGCGTACTGCCACGACACTGGTGGTTCCCTGCTGTCATCCTCTCCATGTACAATCATCTCCTGATTCTGTATGCGTCAACCTAGTACGCCTAGAAGTCAACTTCTAAACCCGTGGCAGACAAATACAACCCATTTAAAAAATAACGGCCCATTCCATACGTTCACACGGAAAGTTTAACATACAGAGTAAAGTAACAGGTCTGACCAGATATAGAGTACTGAACTTCCATGTTGACAACCATCAAAGCCAAGTTAAATATCTACTCCCACTAATTACTCCTAGCTAACTAGACGATGTCGGCAGCCATCTGTGGTACACGCTAAATGTCGGCATGGACGTCCTCCTCCTCGCCCCGGACTTGCCGGAGGTGCGATAGGGCATGTTGCTCACGTGCGTTGGCCCTTTCCATGTCGGTTTGGTCCACCGGCTTCTAAGCGGGAAACCCACTTGATGAGCTGGTAGTAAAATTCGGCGTCCCGGGCATGCGTGCGTGCCCGACAACCTCTAGGGCTATTTGCCGGGCGCCGGCCTCCACGTAGTCGGCCCAGTCGCGGGTTCTCTGCTCGCGACTCAAAGCGGCGGTGCGTTGCTGCTCCATGCCCCGCTGGCGGCGAAAATCGGTGATACGCTGCTCCACCGCCAGGAGGTCGCGCTCCAACAAGTCCTCGACCTCCGCATTTCCATCTAAAGACTGATAGAATGCCTCCTCCCTCTGTCTTCCTTCCGGTGAATAACCGAACACTAGCGCCAGCGGTGAGCTCCTCTGGCGTCGCCTATTGCGCACGGTCGGGGGCATGATGGACGTGGCAAGAGCGAGGGCAAGTGGTGAGCGACATCGGGCCCGTGGGGGTTGTGAGGGGAGCCGAATGTTCGAGTTGGGTGACGGTGCTACCAGAGAACGCCGGGAACCAGTAATTATAGGCGGATAGTTTGCGTGTAGCAGCATGTTGCGGGAAACGCGACGGTCATCAAAAATCTCACCAACCAAGGTAGTTGAAGCAGCATGTCGCGGGAAACGCGACGGTCATCGGAATTCATTGCATAAGCAGGCATGGCTTAGCGGGCTAGCTTACCATGGAAAATTGGAAAAACTGATGTGCCGTCCCGTCCCGTCAGTGGTGCGTCTCGTTCGTGCTCGGTCGCACATCGGCATGATGGTCAAACGAGTGCACTCGAATCTTCCAGATGAGGTACGCCCTCCTTGTCAAAAATGATTCCACCACTCATCATCTACCTTGGTTGGTGAGATTTTTGAATTGAGCCCTGCAAACTGGAAAGGAGATAGTACGTGCGTGATCTGCTATTTATTCATGTAGGATCGAGTTGGTCGGATAGTGTACATGTAGGATCGAGTAGGTCGGATAGTGTACATGTAGGATCGCATTAGCTGATGAACGTTCGCTAGGAGATAAGGCATTTGCGAACATTTTTGCTAGCAGTTTCTTCAGATTCGCATGACATTTTCTTTAGAACAGCTTGTTAGTTTCTTCAGAGGTAGGCATTTTTATTCAGAAAACTGCCACATTTGGATCTTGCATCGCAACTAAAACCGCCAAGAGCGTATTAGTAGGCTAGCTAGTGATCAATAAGTAACTTGTATACACTGAGCGAACAGAAATAATGAACTGCTAGTAACTTGTAAACATTGAGAACACAGTAATCAGGATCATGCTGTGCATAGTAGTAAGAGTCGATCCGTTTGAAATGTTCACACGAGACTCACAGGCCTGGCATTGTAATATGTTGACATTAGTAGCCCAAATTCACATGCAACTAGTAACATGTTAATGTATCTCAATGATTCACAAATCATATACAAATATGTAGCTCCAAAAGCAAAGATCTAGAAAAAACATCTGTTCTTCCTACTAACATGGATGCTTCTCCGAGAAAACATTCAGTACAGAGTGAAAGACAAATTTGTTTGTGAAGTCTAAAATTCCTCCCTCTTGCAAACGTAAGTGGTTTCACCAACAGCTGGAACCATGAGAATGAACCACACATGATGGAGGAACATCCACTACAATATGATTTGGTCTTCTCTCGATCACACGACGAGACTATTTTTGGAATACAAAATTTAACTTAGGAAAAATGATGCCCATTGTATAATCAGACCAAAGCAGTGAAGCACCTAGTGTCGGAGTAATGGGCCACGTGTAGCCTAAGCCGAGTCCCTGAACCTTTCAAGACATCGGGGCCGGCTGCGCCCCTCAGGACGTCAAGATGAAGCGCCGCCTTCTGATGGCTGGCTGGCCCAAGCGGCTGGCTGCCAGAAGGCGGCTGAGCTCGAGAAGGTGGCACCAAGACGGGCCGACTCCTTGCAGGCGGCCTCAAGAGAGGCCAACTCCTAGCAGGAGGCCCCTGGCGCCCTCAGAGTCTGCGCCCCTATTAAGAAGACAAGACAGGGTGAGGCTATAGTGTAGCCCATCAACCCCGTATCCAGGGCCGGGCGTGGCCACAGTGCACCGTACAGGCGGAGATCTGCGCCCGGCACGACACTGTTGCCACTCCACCCTTGACGTCACTGCTGGCAGGCGAAGCCCTGTTCCCACGACGACCTGTCGGTACGGCCTGTAGGCGGCGGGCCCTACTGCGCAGCGAGAGACCGGAGAACAGTCGGTGAGACTGTAGCCACGCTTCCCTGACCAAGTACACATCATTAGCATCACGGCTACAGTAAACCAGCAGCCGACAAGACCGGCAAGTGGCGGGAGCGGCCTGTCGGCTCCGTACCAAACCAGTCGGCGGGGCCCACCAGGCGGCCCCCAGCAGCCGGCGGAGAAGCCGGCGACCAAAGACACTAACAGCCGGGTCCTACACCCGGCCAGATTACTATTGTGCCCCTGGGGGTAGGCCTATATAAACCCCCCAGGGCACCCATGCAAAGGGTTCCCAACCTGTTAGACCTAGACTCATACCTAGAGGAAGGAGAGAGCGTGCCTGCCTTCTTCTACCAATAGCATATAGCTCGAGGAGCACCATTGTATCCACTAGTGCCTTAGTGATCATGCGGAGACCCCGCAGAGCAGGACTAGGGGTGTTATCTACTAGGAGAGCCCCGCACCTGGGTAAAGTATGCCGGTGTTCGTGTCTACGCCTCATCCCGCTTCCGGGCACCGGCGATGTTGTACTCGCTCCCACCATGATAAGCCATCCTTTGGCATATATCGCACCCAACCCCCGACATTTGGCACCCACCGTGGGGTGAGATGCACCATTTTCTGGAGATCTATTTTGGACGGGAACCCTGTTCCTTCCTGGCGAGCGCAGCCAGCTTGGCACGCTAGACGGTGTCTGCGCCGACGTGTTGCAAGACGCGGAGTTTGTCTGTGCGGCGAGCTGCCTTGTCGACCTTGTTGGCGAAATCTGCCTCCCCGGCGAGCCCGCATCTAATGCGGGCACAGAAGGCCCCGAGAGCCGCCTCGTGAGCCTCCTCGATCAGCTCTATGTCGTCAGCGAGCCCGCTGCAGACTTGGAGTCGGTTGGCTCCACCAACCCGATGCTTGTCGACTCCGACACGCGTTGCCTGACGCGTTCCCCACCAATATGGTGGTCTACGACGAACCGCTTCCTTGCGCGGATAGCGGCGGCAACACCGTCAAGGAGGTGCTCGTCATCAGCCATAGCGAGCACTCTCGCGGAGGTGGCCAAGATCTGTTGCAGGCGGCACTACAAGACCTAACTGCGCCCATTCCCGAAGAAGCCGACGTCAAGACGCTGGAAGCGCGCCGCATCCAGCTCGTCGAGAGCGCCAACAAGCTGGCCAGCATGAGACGCCTTTTAGAGGCCTACCAGTGTGAGATGGACCGTGCCGTTGGCAGCACGCCGGCTCTTGGTGGGCCTAGTCGCATTGGCGTGATTAAGCAGCGCGGCGCGGCCATTGCCAGCATGTTTGGGGCGGATCGCCCCGTCTACGCCACACCCGCAGAAAACATACGAGCAGCCCATGCGGCTGCAGACAAGCTAGACACGCTCGAGGGCGACAAGCTTCGCCACATGACGGAGCGCGTCCAGGAGCTCCTTGACATGGCTACTGAGCACCAAGACGCCGGCTGCCGCACTGAGGCGCCCAACTGGCGAAACGACGACCCGCCTCCCTGCCGAGAGCAAGGCACGACATCTCGGACGCTGACTGGTGGCGTCCGCGATAGAAGAGACAAGGAGCCGGCTGCCAGCCATAGCCGGACTCGCATCACCATCGAGCGCGACCAAGACGGTCGCCCAAGAGCAGTGCAGCGACGAGACGACTGTCCGCCTACCCCTCCCCACAGGGAGAGGTGCATTTCCCCGCCACCTGTTAACCACCCGACGCTCGGCGACCGCCTCGGTCGCCGAGAAGGAATCAGAGAGAACGACGCCCGCCACCGGATCGACCGCCTCAACCATTCCCTGGCACTAGAAGAATAGGACGAGCTGGGTCCGCCTTGTTTTGGCCCCCGCATCCAAGATGAGCCTTCCCCAAAGGGTTCATGCTCCCGAGAGATACGCCCAACTACACCGGCTCCGTGAAGCCGGAGGACTGGCTGGTCGACTACTCCACAGCCGTCAGCATCGCCAACGGCAACAAGCACGTTGCCATGAAGTATGTTCCGCTCATGCTCTAGGGCACGGCCCGGACATGGCTGAACAGCCTGAAGCCCCGCAGCATCAACAACTAGGTCGATTTCACTGAAGCATTCATCCGCAACTTCACCAGCACCTACAAGCGGCCGCCCAAGCTTCGCTAGCTCTCCTTGTGCGTCCAAGGCCCCAACGAATCAATTTGCGATTACCTTATGCATTGGGCCGAGCTGTGCAACTCTTGCGAGGGCGTGCACGAGGTGCAAGCCATCGAGTACTTCACCGCCGGGTGCCAAGAAGGCACCCTCCTCTAGCAGAAGCTTCTCTGCAACGAGCCAACAACCCTCGATGAACTGCTGATCATAGCAGACAAGTACGCCACGGCCGACTCCTCCATGAAGGTGGAGATCCAAGTTGACGCATCGGGCAAGGTGGACCCTCAAACTCCTCGGACCCCAGCTGGTGACACCAGTCGGCGTCAGCAACAGAATGACCATAAGCGCAAGGCCACGCAGTCGGCTTCCACAAGCTGGCAGGTGGCGACAGTTGAAGACTAGCAGCCAGAAGGGCAGCCTCCTCCCAAACGCCAAAAGGGCGGCAAGACCAACTGGTTCCCTGCCTTCTCGTACGAGCAGAATCTAGATGCACCCTGCAAGTTCCACAGCGGCGCGAAGCCGTCCAACCGCACCACTCAAAAATGCCACTGGCTCACCAGGATCGCCAAGGGCGACGGACTCCAGCCTCCTCCGCCTGCTGGCCCACCGCCTCCTCCTCCACAGCAGCCGGCGGTTCGGCCAGTCGGTGCAATGCAAGATGAATATCCTAAAGAGCATGGAGCTTATGTCGTGTTTATGAACATGGCCGACGATAAGCACAGTGGACAGCAGCGGCAACAAGAAGTAAATGAAGTGGCATCAGAGACCCCCGAGTTCATGCATTGGTCTGAAAAGCCCACAGCTGGAGCAGAGCTGACCACCCGGAGGTGATGCCTTCTCCCAGATCTTATGCTCTGGTGTTGGATGCCACCTTTGCCACGGAGAGGCGGCTGCTCCCTTCTCCCAAGTTCTGATAGATGGTGGCAACAGCATCAACATCTTGTGCAAAGATATTATGGAGAAGTTGGGAATAAAGCAGAGACAGCTCCAGCCCAGTCGGACTGTATTCCATGGCATAGTTCCTGGCCTTTCCTGCTTACCAATCGGCAAGACACTGATTGACATCCTCTTTGGAGACAAAGATCACTTTCGTGTGGTTGCCTTGCCCTCCAAACCCTAGGCGCGCCTAGGGTTTGGGGCGCCCCCCTTGTCTTGGGGGGCAAGACACAGGTTGCCTTGCCCCCCAAACCCTAGGCGCATGGGCCCTAGGGGGAGGCGCCCAGCTCACTAAGGGGCTGGTCCCTCTCCACACACAGCCCATAGGCCCCTCCGGGGCAGGTGGACCCTCTTGGTGGACCCCCGGAACCCCTTCGGTGGTCCCAGTACAATACCGGTAACCCCCGAATTATTCCGGTGACCGTATGATGACTTCCCATATATAAATATTTATCTCCGGACCATTCCAGAACTCCTCGTGACGTCCGTGATCTCATCCGGGACTCCGAACAACATTCGGTAACCACGTACATCTATTTCCTATAACCCTAGCGTCATCAAACCTTAAGTGTGTAGACCCTACGGGCTCGGGAGTCATGCAGACATGGCCGAGACAACTCTCCGGTCAATAACCAACAGCGGGATCTGGATACCCATGTTGGCTCCCACATGCACCACGATGATCTCATCGGATGAACCACGATGTCAAGGATTCAATCAATCCCGTATAAAATTCCCATTGTCTACCGGTATAGCACTTGCCCAAGATTCGATTGTCGGTATCCCGATACCTTGTTCAATCTCGTTACAGTAAGTCTCTTTAATCGTTCCATAACACATCATCCCGTGATCAACTCCTTTGTCACATTGTGCACATTATGATGATGTCCTACCGAGTGGGCCCAGAGATACCTCTCCGTTACACGGAGTGACAAATCCCAGTCTCGATTCGTGCCAACCCAACAGACACTTTCGGAGATACCCGCAGTGCACCCTTATAGTCACCCAGTTACGTTGTGACGTTTGGTACACCCAAAGCATTCCTACGGTATCTGGGAGTTGCATAATCTCATGGTCTAAGGAAATGATACTTGACATTAGAAAAGCTTTAGCATACGAACTACACGATCTTGTGCTAGGCTTAGGATTGGGTCTTGTCCATCACATCATTCTCCTAATGATGTGACCCCGTTATCAACGACATCCAATGTCCATGGTCAGGAAACCGTAACCATCTATTGATCAACGAGCTAGTCAACTAGAGGCTTACTAGGGACATGGTGTTGTCTATGTATCCACACATGTATCTGAGTTTCCTATCAATACAATTCTAGCATGGATAATAAACGATTATCATGAACAAGGAAATATAATAATAACTAATTTATTATTGCCTCTAGGGCATATTTCCAACAGTCTCCCACTTGCACTAGAGTCAATAATCCAGTTCACGTCGCTATGTGATTAACACTCAAGGTCACATCCCCATGTGACTGACACCCAAAGAGTTTACTAGAGTCAACGGGTCTGAACCTTTCAGATCCGTGTGTGCTTTGCAAATCTATATGTCATCTTTTAGATGCAGCTACCGCGCTATATTTGGAGCTATTCCAAATAACTGTTCTACTATACGAATTCAGTTTACTACTCAGAATCATCCAGATTAGTGTCAAAGATTGCATCGGCGTAACCCTTTACGACGAACTCTTTTACCACCTCCATAATCGAGAAAATTCCTTAGTCCAGTAGTTACTAAGGATAACCTTAACTGTTGTCCTGTGATCCATTCCTAGATCACACTTGTACCCCTTCAGGTGCGGTACAACATAGCATACTTTAGAGCCTATGTCTAAAGAATAGGGGACGACCTTCGCCATTTCTCTCTCTATTCTGCCGTGGTCAGTTCTTGAGTCTTGCTCAACACTTATACCTTATAACACAGCGAAGAACTCCTGCTTTGCCGATCTATTTTTGAACTCCTTCAAAATCTTGTCATGGTATATGTTCATTTGAAAGTACCATTAAGCATTTTTGATCTATCCTTATAGATCTTGATGCTCAATGTTCAAGTAGCTTAATCCAGGTTTTCCATTGAAAAACTTTTTTAAATAACCCTGCATGCTTTCCAGAAATTCTACATCATTTCTGATCAACAATATGTTAACAACATATACTCATCAGAAATTCTATAGTGCTCCCACTCACTTCTTTAGAAATACAAGTTTCTCATAAACTTTGTATAAACCTAAAATCTTTGATCATCTCATCAAAGCGTACATTCCAATTCCGAGATGCTTACTCCAGTCCTTAGAAGGATTGCTGGAGCTTTGCATACTTGTTAGCATCTTTCAGGATTGACAAAACCTTCCGGTTGTATCACATACAACCTTTCCTCAAGAAAATCGTCGAGGAAACAATGTTTTGACATCCTATCTACAAGATTTCATAAATAATGCAGTAACTGCTAACATAATTCCAACAGACTCTTAGCATTTCTACAAGTGAGAAAGTCTCATCGTAGTCAACTCCTTGAACTTGTCGGGAAACATCTTAACGACAAGTCGAGCTTTCTTAATGGTGACACTTACCATCATTGTCCGTCTTCCTTTTAAAATCCATCTGCACCCAACAGCCTCACGACTATCAAGTAGTTCTTCCAAAGTCTACACTTTGTTTTCATACATGGATCCTCTCTCGGATTTTATGGCCTCGAGCCATTTTTTTGGAATCCGGGCCCACCATCGCTTCTCCATAGCTCGTAGGTTCATTGTTGTCTAGCAACATGACTTCCAAGACAGGATTATTTACCACTCTGAAGTAGTACGCATCCTTGTTTGTCCTACGAGGTTTGGTAGTGATTTGATCCGAAGTTTCATGATCTCTATCATAAGCTTCCACTTCAATTGGTGTAGGTGCCACAGGAACAACTTCCTGTGCCCTGCTACACACTAGTTGAAGTGACGGTTCAATAACCTCATCAAGTCTCCACCATCCTCCCACTCAATTCTTTTGAGAGAAACTTTTCCTCGAGAAAGGACTCGTTTTAGAAACAATCACTTTTGCTTCTGGATCTGAAATAGGAGGTATTCCCAACTATTTTTGGGTATACTATGAAGATGCATTTATCCGCTTTGGGTTCGAGCTTATCAACTTGAAACCTTTTCACATAAGCGTCATATCCGCAAACTTTTAAGAAACAACAGCTTAGGTTTCTCTAAGCCACAGTTCATACGGTGTCGTCTTAACGGAATTGTGTGGTGCCCTATTAAAGTGAATGCGGTTATCTCTAATGCCTAACCCATAAACGATAGTGGTAATTCGATAAGAGACATCATGGTATGCACCATATCCAATAGGGTGCAGTTATGATGTTCGGACACACCATCACACTATGGTGTTCCAAGCGGTATTAGTCGTGAAACAATTTCCACAATGTCTTAATTGTGTGCCAAACTCGTAACTTAGATATTCATCTCTATGATCATATCATAGATATTTTATCCTCTTGTCATGACGATCTTTCAACTTCACCCTGAAATTACTTGAACCTTTCAATACTTCAGACTCGTGATTCATCAAGTAAATATACTCAGCATCTACTCAAATCATCTATGAAGTAAGAACATAACGATATCCACTACATGCCTCGGCACTCATTGGACTGCACACATCAAAATGTATTACTTCCAACAAGTTGCTTTCTTGTCCATCTTACTGAAAACGAGGCCTTTCAGTCATCTTGCCCATGCGGTATGATTTGCATGTCTCAAGTGATTCAAAATCAAGTGAGCCCAAACGATCCATCTGTATGGAGTTTCTTCAAGCATATATACCTATAGTCATGGTTCGCATGTCTCAAGTGATTCAAAATCAAGTGAGTCCAAAGATCCATCAACATGGAGCTTCTTCATGCGTTTTATACCATTATGAGTCAAATTGCAGTGCCACAAGTATGTGGTACTATCATTACTATCTTATATCTTTTGGCATGAACATGTGTATCACCACGATCAGGATTCAATGAACCATTCATTTTAGGTGCAAGACCATTGAAGGTATTATTCAAATAAACAGAGTAACCATTATTCTCCTTAAATGAGTAACCGTATTGCGATAAACATAATCCAATCATGTCTATACTCAACGCAAACACCAAATAACAATTATTTAGGTTTAACACCAATCCCGATGGTAGACGGAGCGTGCGATGCTTGATCACATCAACCTTGGAAACACTTCCAACACATATCATCATCTCACCTTTGGCTAGTCTCCGTTATTCTGTAGCCTTTTATTTCGAGTTACTAACACTTAGCAACTGAACCGGTATCTAATAGCCTGCTGCTACTAGGAGTACTAGTAAAGTACACATTTAATATAATGTATGTCCAATACATAATTATGTCAGCCTTGCCAGCCTTCTTATCTACCAAGTATCTAGGGTTGTTCCACTTCAGTGACCGTTCCCCTTATTACAGAAGCACTTAGTCTCGGGCTTGGGTTCAACTTTGGGTTTCTTCACTAGAGCGGCAACTGATTTGTCGTTTCATGAAGTATCCCTTTCTTGCCCTTGCCCTTCTTGAAACTAGTGGTTTTACTAACCATCAACAATTGATGCTCCTATTTTATTTCTACTTTCACGGTGTCACGAATAGCTCAAGGATCACCACATCTATCTCTGATATGTTATAGTTCATCACAAAGCTCTAGCAACTTGGTGGCAGTGAGTTTGGAGAACCATCACTATCTCATCCGGAAGGTCAACTCCCACTCGATTCAAGCGATTGTAGTACTCATACAATCTGAGCACATGCTCAACGATTGAGCTTTTCTCCTTAGTTTGCAGGTTTAGGAAACTTGTCAGAGGTCTCATACCTCTTGACATGGGCACTGGCCTGAAATCCCAATTTCAGTCCTTGGAACATCTCATATGTTCTGCGACGTTTCAAAAAACATCTTTGGTGCCTCAATTCTAAACCATTTAGCATTACACAGTGAACTATCATGTAGTCATCAAAACGTGTATGTCAGATGTTCGCAACATCCACAACCGACGCTCAAGGTTCAGCTCACTGAGCGGTGCATTAAGGACATAATCCTTCTGCGCAGCAATGAGGATAATCCTCAGTTTGCGGACCCAGTCCGCATAATTGCTACTATCAAATTTCAACTAAATTTTCTCTAGGAACATATCTAAAATAGTAGAACTAAAGCATAAGCTACGATATAATTTGCAAAGTACTTTTGACTATGTTCATGATAATTAAGTTCATCTGATTATTTAATGAACTCCCACTCAGATAGACATCCCTCTAGTCATCTAAGTGATACATGATCCGAGTCAACTAGGCCGTGTCCGATCATCACGTGAGACGGACTAGTCATCATCGGTGAACATCTTCATGTTGATCGTATCTTCTATACGACTCATGTTCGACCTTTCGGTCTTCCGTGTTCTGAGGCCATGTCTGTAGATGCTAGGCTCGTCAAGTCAACCTAAGTGTATTGCGTGTGTAAATCTGGCTTACACCCGTTGTATTCGAACGTTAGAATCTATCGCACCCGATCATCACATGGTGCTTCGAAACAACGAACCTTCTCAACGGTGCATAGTTAGGGGGAACACTTTCTTGAAATTATTGCGAGGGGTCATCTTATTTAAGCTACCGTAACCATCTATTGATCAACGAGCTAGTCAACTAGAGGCTAACTATGGACATGGTGTTGTCTATGTATCCACACATGTATCTGAGTTTCCTATCAATACAATTCTAGCATGGATAATAAACGATTATCATGAACAAGGAAATATAATAATAACTAATTTATTATTGCCTCTAGGGCATATTTCGAACACATGGTGGTCCCCCACTATGCTTACCTCAAGATGAAGATGCCGAGTTCCAAGGGAATCCTGACCATAGCAGGGGACTACAAGAAGTCGTCCGCCTGTGCAACAGACAGCAGCCGGCTAGCCGAGTCCCTCGTGATCGCGGCTGAGAAGCAGCTCCTTGACCGGGTTGTGGCGATGGCAGGTAAGCAGCCGAAAATGTCACCCAACCCGAAGGAGTCAGAAGCCGAGGGCTCGTTCAAGCCGGCGAAAGAAACGAAGAAGATACCTTTGGACCTGGAGCACCCGGAGAGGCACACTGTCATAGGTGCGAACCTTGATAGCAAATAGGAAAGCAAGCTCGTCGTTTTCCTCCGTGAGAATCGGGAAATCTTTGCATGTTCTCCCAAAGACATGCCAGGTATTCCGACGGATTTCACCGAGCACAAGCTACCTGCCCGATCTGATGCCAAGCCAGTCAGGCAGCCCTTGCGCCGCCTGTCAGAAGAAAAGAGAAGAGTTGTTGGAGAAGAGATAGCTCGGCTTCTAGCAGCTGGCTTCATCATGGAACTGTTCTTTCCGGAATGGTTAGCCAACCCAGTCCTTGTACTGAGGAAGAACATGCAGTGGCGCATGTGTATTGATTATACCAGCCTCCACAAATCTAGCCCCAAAGACCCATTTGCTTTGCCAAGAATCGACCAAGTGATTGACTCCACAGCCGGATGCGAGCTGTTGAGCTTTTTGGATGCATACTCAGGGTATCATCAAATCAAGCTGAACCCGGCCGACAGGCTGAAGACTGCCTTCATCACGCCATTCGAAGCCTTCTGCTACCTGACCATGACGTTCGGCTTGGGAAATGCCGGTGCCAGATTTCAGTGTTGCATGCAGAAGTGTCTACTCAAACAACTCGGCAGAAACGCCCATGTCTATGTGGATGATGTTGTGGTCAAGACAGAGAAGCGTGGAACGCTTCAATAAGACCTGAAGGAGACCTTTGAAAACTTGCACCGCTTTCAGGTCAAGCTCAACCCGGAAAAATGTGTGTTTGGAGTACCAGCTGTCCAGCTACTTGGCTTCCTGGTCTCAGAGCGCGGCATAGAATGCAACCCTTTGAAGATCAAGGCCATCGATAGGATGGAGGTGCCCACCCGACTGCTGGACATGCAAAAATTTACCGGCTGCTTGGCATCCATCAAGTGTTTCATCAGTCGGCTGGGCGAGAAGGCTCTTCCCCTATGCCAGCTAATGAAGAAGACCACTTTTTCGAGTGGAACGACAAGGCGGATGAAGCTTTTCTCTAGCTCAAAAAGATGTTGACCACTCTGCCTGTCCTGGCGGCTCCGACTGATAAGGAGCCCATGCTTCTCTACATCGCCGCCACCAGCCAAGTGGTCAGCACAGTCATAGTTGTGGAACGCAAGGAAGAAGGCAAAGCACTGCCAGTCCAGAGGCTGGTGTTTTACCTGAGTGAAGTATTGTCCGCCTCCAGGCAGAAATACCCCCACTATCAGAAGATGTGCTACGGCGTATACTTCGCCGCCAAGAAGCTGAAGCCATACTTTCAACAACATCCAATCACCGTGGTCTGCACTTCCACTTGCCGAGATCATTGGAAGCCGAGATGCTTCAGGCCGAGTGGCCAAATAGGCCATAGATTTGCCCCCCTACACCATCTACTACCAGCCTCGCACCGCCATCAAGTCACACGCACCGGCCGACTTCCTCGTTGACTGGGCCGAGACCCAGTACCTGCTGCCAGTGCCAGACTCCACTCATTGGCGAATGCACTTTGATGGTTCCAAGATGCGCACCGGTTTGGGAGCCGGCATCGTCCTCACCTCTCCCAAAGACAATAAGCTCAGATATGTGCTGCAAATCCACTTTGCCGCCTCCAACAACGTTGCTGAATAGGAAGCACTCATTCACGGGCTCTGGCTTGCCAAGGAACTGGGCACTCGCCGGATCCTATGCTATGGTGATTCCGACTTGGTGGTCCAGCAGTTGTCAGGCGACTGGGACGCCAAGGACACAAATATGGCGAGCCACCGCTTCCTCGTACAGCAACTCAGTGGATACTTTGAACGGTGTGAGTTCCTCCATGTGCAAAGAAATTACAATGAGCAAGCCGATGCTTTGGCACGGATTGGCTCTACCCGGCAAGAAATACCAGCCGACGTTGCCCTGAAACGCCTCTTCGAGCTGTCTGTCAAGCCATCGCCAGAGTCAGATTCCATCTTCGTGCCGGCTCCTCCTGAAGCAGTCGGATTCGACTTGAGGACCGCAGCAGCCGGCGCGGGGAATTCGGCAGGCGGCCCGGGATTGCAGCAGTGGGCCTGGGGACTTCATCGACTCAGCAAGCGGTGGTCGACTCCAACCCACCGCCTCCCGGCCGAACCGCCCTCGTGCAAGTAGTAGTCCTTGCAGTAGAAGAAATAGCAGCACCTTCCTGGGCTCAGCCCATCCTCAATTTTTTGGTGAATAAAGACCTGCCGACTGATGAGATCTCGGCCCGACAAGTACAACGTCGGGCGGCAGCATACACCACTGTCAACAGAGAACTTGTGAGGCGCAGCGTTACTAGTGTGTACCAGCACTGCATGGAGCCAGAGCAAGGCCAAGCAATCCTCAAAGATATCCACCAAGGCGAGTGTGGCCACCATGCGGCTTCAAGAGCACTCGTTGCCAAAGCTTTTCGCCATGGGTTTTTCTGACCGACTGCTCTAGAAGACGCCAAAGACTTGGTCTAGAAATGCAAAGGATGCCAGAAGTTCTGCTCCAAGACGCATCAGCTGGCTTCTACACTCAAGACCATCCCCATTGCCTGGCCCTTTGCTATCTGGGGGCTGGTCATGGTGGGACCATTCAAGACAGCACGCGGCGGCAAGACTCACCTGCTTGTCGCGGTGGACAAGTTCACCAAGTGGATAGAAGCAAAACCAATTAAGAAGTTGAAGGGTCCGACTGTCGTGACTTTCATCTCAAACATCACCATCCGGTACGGCATACCACACAGCATCATCACCGACAATGACACAAACTTTGCCAAAGGTGCCTTGGCTCGTTTCTGCGCGACGCAGGGCATCCGACTGGACCTAGCGTCGATTGCCCATCCGCAGTCAAGCGGCCAAGTGGAGCGAGCAAACAGCCATATTTTGTCCGGCATCAAGCCCTGACTGGTCGAGCCCCTGGAGTGTTCGGCCGGCTGCTGGCTCGACGAGCTGCCGGCCATCCTCTCGAGCATGCGTACAACTCCGAACAGGTCAACCGGCTTCACGCCTTTCTTCCGCGTCTACGGTGTCGAAGCTGTCATCCTGACGGACATAGAATTCGACTCCCCTCGAGTCACCATGTACACCGAAGAGGAGGCAAAAGAAGCACGAGAAGATGGTGTCGATCTGCTGGAAGAGGGCTGGCTGTTGGCACTCAGTCGGTCCACCATCTACCAACAAAGCCTACGCCGATACTACAATCGGAAGGTCAATCCAAGATCCTTCCAAGAGGGAGACCTTGTGCTTCGGCGGATCCAGCGAACAGCCAGCCAGCACAAGCTCTCGGCACCTTGGGAAGGCCCCTTCATCATCAGCAAGGTATTGGGCAATGACTCCTACTACCTAATCGATGGTCAAAAGCCTCGAGCATGCAAGAGAGACGACTCCGGCAAGGAGACGGAGCGGCCATGGAATGCAAACCTCCTTCGAAGGTTTTACAGTTGATGGAGTATGTACCACGCTACCTTTTGTATTAAGTACGAAGACTCTGGGTCCCCCGAGAAGAGCTCGGGGACTACCCTCCTTTATCTATATGATAAATATTATGCCTATGGATGTGTTATTTCATTTTTCCGCCTGGCACCGGGTCCGACAAGTCGGCCCGAGGGGCTCGCCGCCTTGTACTATGCGGTGCTTCCTGCAGCCAGACAAGTAGTGTGTTGGCATCCAAGCCTTCTCCTTCCAGAAGCCACAGCTTCCAGAGCGACTATCCGGTGGGCAGGAGTTAAAGGCAGAAAGGGTGTCCGCATGAAAAATGGCTAAGGACCCAAAGCATGCACATAGTTCAAGCTGGCGTCCCGCCTCACCGACCGGCTGTTGAGCAGCCGGTCGACCGGCTTCTACCTAACTTGCCAAAAATACTCTAATCGGCTAAGTACTTACCCTCCCAACGCAGCCAAGTACTTGACACAACCGCAGTCCACAGAGCTGCTGTTTGGCTGGCAAGACGGTAGCCCGGGGAGGGAGCCAAAGGAAAATAGCCAAGGAGCAGAAAGCAAGGAAAGATAGAACTCGGAAAATATATTTACACATCAAAAGGCCCTTGGCCAACACTCAACAGAAGTTTGGAATACACCCCGCGGGTGGAATTGAGCGAAGTTAACATGTTTGTCGAGACTGATAAGCAGGAAAAAACAAAAGATAAATTGGCAGCCTAGGGAGCAGCAGACGGATTCGGCGGAATGGTGGAGTCGATGGTGCCGGCTGGTGGAGCGGTCGGCTGGTCAGTCTCCACTTGGTTGCCTTCAGCAGGAGTCGGCTCACCCGGGCGTGGCTCGTTGCTGGAGGCGCGGTCGAGCTGGGGCTGGCCGTCCGCTTCAACCTCTGGCGCTTCCTCTTCACTTTCCTCATCCTCCTCGTCTTCTCCCTCGTCGCTGGAGTTGATCACTTCGGCTGAGTCCTCGCCATCCTCCGGGTTCAGCCAAAACCACTCTGGTGGCGCCTCGGCACCATTCTCAGCCAGCTCCGGGACGAAGATGCTGGTGTTGCTGTACTCGGCGATCGCCACCGCCCGCTTGATAAGATCATGCTCCACCGCCACCAGCTCCTCCTGGGCCTCCTGTCGAAACGTGATCAACTGGGCTAGATTTAGCCTAGGGTACCATGCCTTGATGAACTCCAAGGCCCAGCGTGCTCCAGCCCAGGCCGAGGAGCCCTTCCATGACTCAAGACGGCCGGCCGCCACCTCCAGCCAGTCGATAGTTCGACTGGGAGTGCGCGGAGCCTGCATGTTTGGTCACAGGGCAGAGATGGCCTGTGCCCCAATGCGCTGAAGATGGCGCATCATCCAATGAGCCAGCCGAAGACGGGCCTGGATAATGAGAAGTTGTTCGCTGAGGGTCCGGGGGGCGTTGGCAGCAATCTGCGCACCTTCCGCCCTCCACCCTTCGCGGTCAGCCTCGATGGCCTGATTGGCAGCGCCAGAATGACCAGGGAAGAAATATGCTCAAACAGAAAGCAAAGAGCCAAAGTTAGAAGTAAGAAGCCGGCTCGATCAGCAGTCGGTGGCTCGGAGAAAGAAAAAAGAGGGAAGCTTACCGTCAACCATGTCTTCTATTTTGCCGAAGCCGGCACTAAGAAACGCCTCCTTATTGGTCCAGGCGGAGCGTTCAGTCTCGAACTCAGCAAGGAGACCGGACTCCTTTTCCTCCGCCTCCTTCTGGGCTTTCTTGAGAAGCTCCGCCTGCTCCGCCAGTTGCGTGGTCAGCTGGTCACGCTCTTGGGCTAGCTCATTGCGCTCCGCCTCCTTGGCGCACAACGCGGTGTTGGCGTCGCCCAGCTTCTGCTGCAAAGTAGCGTTGGCCTCTACAAGAGCGGAGAAAAAGAGAAAAAGTACAGTCGCTGGGGAGATCCGGCCTGACTGCTCAGCAGTCGGCCCGAATCTCGGGGACTACAGCTCACGGGTGCGCCAGCGCCCCCCCGTAGAGAAAGAAGTTATCAACATCAGCAAAGAGAAAGTATAGTTGCCGGGGAGATCAGGCCTGACTACTTAGCAGTCGGCCCGAATCTCGGGGACTACAGCCTGCGGGTGCGCCAGCATGCCCCTGCAGAGAAAGGAAACAAAGACTTACTCCGACTTTCTGACAAGTCGGTGGTCCGCTGCTCCAACTCTTGGACGTTGGAGTTGAAGGTGGCCGCGCGGAGGTTATGCTAATCCTACAGTGAAGATATCAGACAATGTTAGTACTCAAAGCTTGCCAATTAAAGTTCCGAGCCGCCTGCTCATCAGCCGGCCTGAAACTCGGGGACTACACCCAGTGGGTGCGCTGGCACGCCCCCCATAGAGAAGTACAAAAAAGACAAGGATCAAAGATGAAGAAGTGAGAAACATACCCGGATGGCCGCTCGCGAATCCAAGAACGCCTTGTTGCAATGCTGCGTAGGCCTCTGCTCGGAGCCTGGTGTCGGTGTCAAAACCGGCGGATCTCGGGTTCCCGAACTATGCGTCTATGGCGGATGGTAACAGGAGGCGGGGGACACAATGTTTACCCAGGTTCGGGCCCTCTCGATGGAGGTAATACCCTACTTCCTGCTTGATTGATCTTGATGATATAAGTAGTACAAGAGTTGATCTACCACGAGATCGTAATGGCTAAACCCTAAAAGTCTAGCCTGTATGACTATGGTAATGTGTGTATCCTCTCTGGACTAACTCCTCCAGTTTATATAGACACCGGGAGGATCTAGGGTTACATAGAGTCCGTTACAAAAGAAGGAATCTTCGTAGTCGGTCGCCAAGCTTGCCTTCCACACCAAGGAGAGTCCAATCCGGACACGGGTACAGTCTTCGGCCTTCATGTCTTCACAGCCCATTAGTCCGGCCCTACTAGCCTATGATTATGATTGTTGTTGGTCCTACAGACGAAACCATCACTACTAGAAACACGGAATTTGCCATCAGCTAGCTCTTTGCCATCTGCCAGCTGATGGCAAAGAACGTCTTTGCCATCTGCTTATAAAAAACAGATGGCAAAGAACTGACAAACGGCAAAGAACATGGTTGCCATCAGCCAATTCTTTGTCATCTGCTAGTGGATGGCAACTAATCTTTGCCATCTGCCAGCAGATGGCAAAGAGGTTGGCAAATCCTATGGCCGTCAAACTGTAACGGCGTACCAGCCCCACCTCTTTGCCATCTGCCAGCAGACGGCAAAGAGATGGGGTTATTTTTTTAGGTAAAAAAACTGTGGGGTTATCCCCTCCCTCCCTCCCCACCCATCCAGGTAAAAAACGACGTTGGCATCTCATCCACACACCACCACCTACCTCCTCCCTCTCCGCCTCCTGCGCCCCTTCCTCCCACCCCCATCCCCATCCCCATCCCCCTTCGCCTTCCCCCACCACCCCGACCTCCTCGACCTCTACCTCCCCGTCGACCCCTTCTTCGTCCCGCCCCCCATCCCCTCCCCGCACGCCTTCCTCCTGCACGACCTCACCGACCGCGTCGCCGCTCGAGCTCGCGGCCCGCGCGGCCGCCCCGCAGCCGGCATGCCGCAAGTACACCTACACGGCCACGGAGCCCGGCGGCCGGAAGGTCAAGTGGACGGCGGAGGAGAAGCCGCGCGGCAGGGGCCGGGTGCTCAAGTGGGAGGCGGAGCTCGCCTCCCCCAACAACGACGGATTCAACCGCAAGTGGAGGTGGGAGGCCAAGTCCAAGGGCGGCGCCGGAGGCAAGACTAAGACCAAGTGGGGCACCGAGATCAAGGGAAAGGCTCGCTCGAGCCATGGTCGCATGCCTACACCTGGGAGGAGGACTTCACCGCCTCCGACGACGACGAGGATGAGCTGGAGGTCGAGGAGCGCAGGCCGGAGAAGCCCAAGAAGATCAAGGCCGCCACCAAGGACAAGGACCATGACAAGAAGAAGCCGGCGAGGACGTGCGTCCAGATCGAGGAGATCCCCGAGGACAACACCGCCGGCTGCGACGCCATCCACAAGGTACGGTACTCAGCACAAAAGATGAGATTTTTGTGGGGGTTTGGGGTCTGTGGCCCGATCTGAACGAAATGTGTGATTTCCAGTAGAATTTCCAATAGATCCAAGTTACCTCTCGCTGGATTTGAGTGAAAATTTGGAATTTTAGAGGATGCTAGTGTCCACACTCTAGATCTGTGCTTAGTACTGGCTACAGATTGACTGAACTCTGCTCTGAATGATACCAGCTTGAGGATTCTGCTCCCTTGCAATGCACTACTGTCATATGTGTGCTGATCGCCTGACATTTGTCTCTCTTTCTGATGATGCAGGCCTTTGCCATGGGGAACGGCAAGGGGAAGGCCAAGGAGCTGTCGCTGTAGGATGCCGCGCTGCTCATCTAGATGAACTACAGGGCGCACCTCGCCCACCGCTCCCAGGTGCTCAGCTGCCTGCGCGATCTCGCCGTCGCCAAGGCCAAGCTCAAGGAGCTCCGGTCCCTCTTCTACAACCTCTCCTACAGGCGCCGCCTCTCGCACGACCACGAGGAGCGGCAGAGGTTCTCCGAGAAGATCATTGTCCTGTTCCTCATTGTCGACGCGCTCGAGGTGAGCTCCGTCACGGCCTGTTTACGATTGCCGATTGCTGATTGCCATTGCTGTGTTGTGGATTTCAAATTCAGTTACTGCATACAGTGGTTAACACTACTAGTCGTCAAACCCGTGCGATGCACGGGCTAGTCTTTCTACTATATTTTACCATAAGAATTGGATTTTTTTGGGCATTTAATCCATATATAGCAATAAGTGATGTCCTAACCAACAGATCCTAAGAATGAACCTTTTCTAAATTATGATTTTCTAGTGCAACGTGTACGCTACTGACCAACAGGTCAAATGGAAAGCATTTTATTCTCTACATCATATACTCACGCCGATGTAAAGAACCAAAGGGTTCATAGTTCACATATATAGACTATGTAGAGGAATCATCTTCCTCAACAAATTCTTTGAGAGTTTGACCTATGTCTCTCTCACCGTAAGAATATCAAAAAAATAATCTTTTAGAGCACGTGCCTCGGGGAAAGTGAAAAATGAATACTGAAACTGGTTTGTCACATGCATTATATTTGGTTTATTAAAAATATACAATTCAGATCAATCTGGATATTTTCTGCATGCATTACATAGTACAGGGCCAGGTAGTAAGCATTCCGATCAAAAAAAATGTCATAAGATAGATAATTTGAACGTACAGACCTTATACAAATAGTAGGTATGAAAGAAAAGAGAGAGACAACATAGTGGTAGAACATGGATAGAGCAGATTTGGAGAAGTGCGATGATCATCTCGTATTACCTTTCCTCCTATAGTCCCCTTAAGAACGAAAATAATTATAGTATATGTGCTAAGTTAATTCATAAAAAAGGTAAAACAAAAAGAACTATACAAAAGCCAGATTCAGGTATTGCTTTCGAAAAATCTTTAAGCAATGCAACTTACAAAAACAACCATATATTTATCATTGATATTGTTAGTAAAAATTTATCATATATTTCAAAGTTCTCATAACATCACTGCAAGATGAGAAACCATTTGCAGACATCTTATTATTTATCAAAAGCACGGTTTCTTTTTTTTTGCAGGAATTCTATGCTATTTAGTTTCATAACATTTTGTAATATGAAACTGCCAAAATAAAACTTAGGCGCCACAAATTGGGAAAAACTCAATATTTTTATTTACAATATATTGTTGCTTATTAACCTCAATCAGCCAAAACAGGTACCAGTGAAACACATCCTTATTAAATAGGCATATGATGTGTAATTTCATAAGCTTCTCTAAATATGAAACCGCCGAAATAGGATAACCAAGAAAAACTCGTATAGCTCAGAAAGAACGGGCTGCTAATTGCACACCTCGCCCGTCTCATAATCACATATATATGGACTACACAGATACATCGTTAATGATATTACAATCAGGTTACAAAAGAACTACTATGTACAAAAGATATCCTACCATCTATATGAGGCTTGGCGTGGAAGTCAAGATGAGTGGCAGCTGATGCGGCTGATGCGGAATTATTAGAAGAGCAGTGGATGCAGCTGGCCATACTCTCACTCGGTATTTCTATGTAACAATATTATGTTGCTAATTATACCCAATCTGCAGTCAATAGGTATCAGATGAACACTTCTTATTTATAGAGCTGTAGGTAGGAACCAGTTAAGAGCAGTCGATGCAGCTGGTCATGCTCTATTTAACCTGTAGTTGTCAGAAAAAAATAGTTGTTGTCACATGTGATTCATAGAAAATCAAGACCCGTACTTAGGAAACCGCATCAGCAACAACACTCAATGCTTTATAGTAATCACATGCAATTGCTTTTACAAACCAATTTCCCAGGAAAATTATATTGATTTACAACAGACACATCAACGCTCAAGTATTTCAGAATCCAACTTTCTGACTAAAAAAGGGTTGGAAGAAAAGTTCATGAGAAATCAGTTCTCTAACCAACAACAGTAAGGAGATGACAACTTGGCAAGGAACTTCCCTGGCCAGGATATTGTAGCGGACCAGCAATGAATAAAACCAAGTGACGCCATCAGCCATAACTGGAGGCTGGGGCAGGCTATTGATGATGTTAATGCTCCCCTAAAAGTTACTGGACATGATTTTTTCTTGGTCAAGATTTCAGCCAAGGATTACATGGATTAGATAGAACGGCTCTTATTTTCTGATTAATGTGTAATTTGTTGGGAGTCTATATATAATTAGTATAGCTATAGATAGATACATACATATAGATAGATAGATAGATAGATGTATACAAAATTACAAATAAAATACAGTATATTATGTTCTCTCTATCATAGTCATATCAGGTATACTGAATAGTGTACATTAAATCTTGATTATATAGCAATATATGTTTCATACTATCACAGTAATTATAGAAACTATACTCCCCGAAATCAATCCATTGATTGCCATGAGCTTCATAGTATTTCAACCTTATCAGATCAAACTAACACATGGTGTGCTATAGAAAATACTTCTAGATCTGACATAAATAGCTGAGTGGCTGAGT
Organism: Triticum dicoccoides; assembly: GCF_002162155.2. Taxonomy (NCBI): domain Eukaryota; kingdom Viridiplantae; phylum Streptophyta; class Magnoliopsida; order Poales; family Poaceae; genus Triticum; species Triticum dicoccoides. Next base: position 508,122,017 of record NC_041386.1, on the reverse strand, counting down.
GAATAGCTTACCTGAAGCTGGAGAGACTGATCCCAGTAGCGCACACTCCAAAAGTTGATGCTGGTGACTGCATGCATCTTCTGCCCTTTGTAGCAGCCATTTATCTATAGATGCTGCTAAAATCACATCCCTGGTAATGCTCCTTTCCTCAACTCCACCATAATGTACGGATGGTTATGAATATAGTGGTGCAGACCTCTCTGCATCTAAACTTGAGCACACCTTTTGCACAAAACATTTTCTAAAATACTCCCCACCATAGACATTAGAATCCATAACGTGTTGGTTCATGATCATCTCCACGTGCCTGCCTCTGCTCAGTCTAGGAGATTCAGAAACAAAGAGCACATGAGAGCATGCTCAACTTCCAAATCCTTTTTATGTGAACATAATGACCTATACAGTGGTAGTTCGATCAGTGAGAAACTAATAGATGACATGCTCCTTTGCATCAAGTGTTCACCAGTTCATTAATAATGGGACCAATTTATTCTGCTGTCCAAAGATGTAAAAAACTGTAATCGGATATATGATATATGACATCCAAGATTGCAGGTGAGTATATTCAGGAATTAATCCTTGGAGTGAACAACACAATGATAGGACACGATAGAAAACAAATTGAACTCGGACATCATAATAATCTTCACATTTTAGTTGCATCATAATAATCTTCTTCTTCTAGTCTTCTTCTTCTAACTTTCTTCTTTCCCATTTTACAGATTTGCTTAAGATCACAGAAGCTTGGGTTGATGGAGTGCTTGTATTTAGTTTTTGTTTTGACCTTGTGAAACTTGCTACCTATGGATGAAACTGTGTAATATTGATGAAACTATGTATATGTACGGATGAAACTTGCTACTATTGGTAACATGTATTGGATATATGTGTTCATGACTATTGGTAATATATGTTGAATATGCTATATTGGTCATATAAATATATTTGTGTTTGATTTTCTGTGAAAATGAATTGATATAAGAAAAAACAAAATTAAATGGGGTAATATAGTCACTTTGCCATCAGCTGGTAGATGGCAAAGAGGCCACGTGTCATCTACATATAAAATTTGGGCTGGCCTATTTGGGCTCTTTGCCATCTGCCAGCAGATGGCAGAGCTCTTTGCCATGTGCTGGCAGACGGCAAAGCATGCAGCCTTTGCCATCTGCTGGCACACGGCAAAGAGCCTGCATACTTTGCCATTTGCTGGCAGACTGCAAAGAGCCTGCAGCCTTTGCCATCTACTGGCAGATGGCAAAGAGCCTGTAGCCTTTGCCATCTACTGGCTGATGGCAAAGTATGCCGTTAGCCTTCTAACGGGGCTAACCCCGTTAAGAGGCTTTGCCATCTGCCAGCTGATGGCAAAGCCATAGGCTCTTTGCCATCAGCCAGCAGACGGCAAAGAAGCCTTTGCCGGCAGGGTTTCAGACAAACGGTTTGCCATCTGCTGGCAGATGGCAAAGCCTTTGCCATCAGCCGACCATGCCTTTGCCATCTGCCATGGAAGATGGCAAAGTGCCAGATTCCAGTAGTGCATCCGGTTTATATAGACACCGGAGGGGGCTAGAGTTAAACAGATTCGGTTACAAGGGAGGAGATCTACATATCCGAATTGCCAAGCTTGCCTTCCATGCCAAGGAGAGTCCCATCCGGACACGGGATGAAGTCTTCAATCTTGTATCTTCATAGTCCAACAGTCTGGCCAAAGGACATAGTCCGGCTGTCCGAGGACCCCCTAATCTAGGACTCCCTCAGTAGCCCCCGAACCAGGCTTCAATGACGATGAGTCCGGCGCGCAAATTGTCTTCGGCATTGCAAGGCGGATTCTTCTCCAAATTCTGAGTACATGTCGAGTATTGTCCGGCTTCCCATGAATGTTGCACTCCTTGGCATCCGCGCCTAATAATGGCTATCCTCCATGTGTCGAGCGAATGCGAGAAGTCGGGGAATTTTTACACTTGCCACCCTAACCATGTAAGTAAATCATCTATTTAAAGAGGCGGGGATCCTTAGATCCAGATCACACCATCCTCCCACAGCGAGTATCCATCGGAGCATGCTAGGAAAAGTCCATCCCATCATGGTCGGCCATCGCAGCTCCTCCTCTCCCTCCCGTAGCCCTAAGCCAGGCAATTGGAAGAAGTGTTCCCTCCCTCATAGCCAATTAGTAGAGTTACAAACCCAGGGATTCCTCCCTCCAACGTATATGGTCCCCGTTCGAGCCGGACTCGCGACCTACAATGGCGGGGAGCAAGCGGAGAGCTTTCCCAACCCATCCATGGGGGAGCGGGTATGCCTTGTCCCTTACTTATTAATGGGGCTCAGATTTCCAATCAATCCGTTCCTCCGCGGGCTCCTAGAGTTGTACGGCCTCCAGCTGCACAACTTTACTCCCGCCTCCATATTACACATAGCTAGCTACGTTGCCCTTTGCGAGCTGTTTTTGGGCTATGAAGCTCATTTCAAGCTATGGAAGAGGCTATTCTGCCTCGTACCCCGTACACAGGAGGGGTCAATATATCAAGTGGGTGGAGCCGAGATATGGCGCATCGCCAGGACCGGATACCTGTTCGGTACTCCGAAGAAGACATCCGAAGACTGGCCTTCGGAGTGGTTTTATACGGAGGATGTCCCCTTCCGGAACCTATTCGGATGGGCCTTCCTGAGTTCGACAACGCTCCCTTGAAGAAACACCACAGCTGGCGCCCTCGGAGCCCCCAGGAGGAAGTTAACGGAGAAGTCCTTTACTTGATGGGCCGGATAAAGACGCTGGCCCAATCAGGATTGACAATAATCGAGGTTATGCCAATATGTATAATGCGGGGGGTGCAGCCACTTCAATATCGGGGGAAACCCATGTGGCACTTCAATGGAGAAGACGATGCTACCCGCTGCGGTCGTAAGGGACCAGACTCAATCGCTGCTCTAGCAAAATTCTGTCCGATTTGTACAAAGGAGAGGAAGAGGAGTTCATCCGCATTAAGCCATGGGATGGATTCTCCATGTACAACCCCCCAAGCTGGGTGAGCTGCTACTTTTTACTCCAAACCTTTCCGCATTCTTTGTCATAAGTATTTACCTTGCCATTTCATAGTAGGGACTGTGAAAAGCTGTGAGGGAGGTCCATAGCCCGCCTCCACAACCAGAGGACCTTGACCGGGCCCTTGACCCCGGACTCGAAGAAGATCCGGACACATTTGTGGAGCTTATTGACAGGACGTTCTATAAATTAAGCTGCGACGGTGCCATGGTGGCCATCATTGCCGATTATCCTGGACTACTCCCTGCATCGCATTTAAGTAAAACCAGAGTCCCAACTTTCAAAAAGGATCCCTTTTTCTGCACTTCACCTACCGCACACATGTGGTGTCTTACAGGGAAGGCCCTCGGGACGCCATGTCGAACCCGCAGTGACTCACCAACAAGGGGCACCGAAACCGGGTAGGCTTAAAAGGAAGGCAGTCTGGACTGAGAGCCATCGCAGAGGTACGAAAAAGAACCCTGCTCCGTGGTTGTCGTCTTTTAAAATATAATAACACCCATGTTTCCTAGTAGGAAAAACGCTCGCCGGACTATATCTGGAGAGGTTGCCGGCCATGCCTCCACTAGTCGGGATCCAGAGCCGGACTTAGAGGCGGACGCTAACATGGGGCCAACACCAGTTGTTCCTCCTACAGAGGATGCGGATAGGCTGTCTGCTACGAATTCCAAAGTGGAGAGCGCCATGAATCACAGGCGTCGTCGGGCCGTACTCCGCGACGCTTGTACATCCGAGCTGCTCAAAATGGTCTTGCCAGAGCCACGGACCAGTATGTAAAGGATATACGGGTAAGAAAATCTGATACTTATGTATACCAGTAGCCCCTGAGACTTGAAACAGTTGACACAGCTGATTTAAGGATCATTATTTGTGTAGGTTCTTATGGATAAGAATACCCAGTTGTCTCGAGAGCTGGAAGAGTGCAAAGCCTAGCTACGGGCCGCAGTTGCCGCAATGAAGGAGTCTGAGAAGGCCCCATCTGGTAACACTTGTTTCTATTGCAAAGAATGACATGTACCAGGTAGTATGTGGCATGCATGTAAATCTAAAAATAGATTCTGTAGATGATCCCGGGGTTAATCCGGAGGTAGTGCAAGGGGATGAGCAACATGCTCAATGACAGTTAAAGGCTAGCGAGCACGTGCTTAAGCAGGTTAGGCGGGAGAAAAACGATCTCCAAGATGCCAATATCCGGCTGAGTGTTGAACTGAAAGATGTTCGGGCCCAACTTGTGACTCCATAAAGGAGAATAAGAGGCTTCGACGCGGCATGTTTAGTAAGTGCTTGAACGAACTTTTTATTCAGTTCGGTGAAGAAACCAGCTAACAGAGTTATATCTGTAGGTATGCTGACGGGTCGTCCCGCAGAGGAAATGCCCGGGTCTGCAGGTGATCTTCTACCAGAGCTCTCACAACTGCACGAACAAGTTCGGCAGGTGATGCAGGGCATCGCCCAAGCCTTGTGGCCATCCGCCTCCCTGCTAGGAGGCATGGGAGAGCTTGTAGAAAAGCTCAAGGGAGCATGGCGGTGCTTCCAATTATGGAAGATATCAGCCTGCCGACAAGGTGCAAGGGAAGCCTGGGCCATGGTGAAGACGCGATATACCAAGGCAGACCCGAACCACATGGGCGAGGTCAGACCTGTGGGGTCTGATGGGAAAGCGATCCCCATCAGTTTGGTGTATGACCAGGTAGAATTAGCCGCAAAGTATTCCCAACAGGATTGTAGGCTAGACAGCCAGTTGGATGGTATAGAAGAAGAATTTAGTCAGTCTAAATGACTGTGTACTTCAAGTGACATATATTATCCCTAGCCGGATTGTGGATCATTTGTCATGGCGGACCTTTTCTCTTCGACCTCCGGACCCCGACAGTCCGGAGTGTATCCAAATACCCGCTCAGTTATGTAAAAACCGGGGTACGCGTGGAAACCAGGCGTAGGGGTCATAAGTGCCTGAACAGACAAGTACCCAACTAGCTATGTTATATTACATGGATAGTAAGAAACATCTTCCAGGGAGAATAGTTCCGTTAAGGGTTCCTTTCCCTGGGTACGCATGCATTAATGTGCATGTCCGAACTGCGAAAAGAGACGCAAAATATCAACATCTGGGGGCATGTATTACAATAAATAAGAGTCATCTTTTGTTCACAGACCGAATATTCCCTTAAGAATGCCAGCTTTTGGCTTCACCCAGTCTGAGGTACACATCCGGTTGACCCGGCAGTAACAATCGCAGAGGTGCTCCCCTTATGCCCTAGCCGAATTAACGGGAACGTAGGTCATAAACACAAGAGCCAGGCAACCCAGCTTGGCCAAAACGTAAGTCATATCGATGCATATAATGGCGAAAAAAGGCACATGTGGAAAAGTAACACATGTGTGGGGCATAGAGCCCGAAAATAGTTATATTAAGCTTCTGTATAAGAAGCCCCCCAAGTATAATGAGCACGGCTAGCGCGTCAAGATTGTGTAGTCAAGACACATTTTAGCCTTTTAAGGCCTTGAAGAAAAAGGGAAGAAAGAAAGAAAAGAAAAGACAGATAACGGATATATAAAAAATTGACGTAGGTAAGGAGACGAACATAGAGTTCGGCACTAGGCGTAGAACCTTCGGAGTCTGGCTGCGTTCCATGGATTTGGCTCGAGTCGATTGTCCGACGTGTCTCGCAGACGGTACACTCCCCCGGTCAGAACTTTGTCAATAGTGAAGGGACCTTCCCATTTGGGCTTGAGCTTGTTCTTTTTCTTCTCCGGTAGGCGTAGAACGAGTTTGCCAACGTTATATGTTTTGGCCCGTACTTCTCTGCTTTGATACCGTCGAGCCTGTTGCTGATAGAATGTGGAACGGGCTTTTGCCATGTCGCGCTCCACCTCCAGGGCATCCAAACTGTCCTGCCGATCAATCTCGACTTCTTTCTCTCCGTACATGCACACTCGAGGTGAGTCATGAATTATGTCGCAGGGCAGTACCGCCTCTGCACCGTACACCATAAAGAATGGTGTTTATCTGGTAGTTTGATTCGGCGTGGTCCGCAGCCCCCATAGTCATGAATTTATTTGATTTTTAGAGCACTTGTAAACAGCAGTGAAACATTCAATCAAAGCAAAGACGAAACACTCAAAAGTTTTTGTCAAACCACATTTTATCATGATTTATTAGCTTAAGTGTTGTGGCATGAAAATCAGGGTGTGACAGACCTACCCCCCTTACAAGAATCTCGTCCCCGAGATTCGCAGACTAGGCGCGGAAAGGGATACATAAACTTGGATCTGGGGTAGTCTTCAAGTCCTCATGTTGCTTCTGCTTCCGTGTGGTGCTCCATTGAACTTGAAGTACTTGATGGTGTGGCTTCATGTATGACAGTCTTCTTGATCCAGGTTGCTAATGGGTAGCTCGCGGTAGGTTAGATTGGGCTAGGGGTCGATGGCTCGGTGGTCGATGCCCTCGTAGAGATCGGGCTAGTTAGGAAGTTGGAAACACTTCTGGGGGTGTGTCGCATGGAAAACGCTGTGCACAATGGGTAACTGAGGTGGTAACTCCAGCTAGTAACTGTCTTCTCTTCGTCTCGTAACAATCTCAGAGGGGGTTGTTAAATCTTGGAGTGAGATTCTGCTTGACATGGAAATGCTTGGTTCTTCTGAGAGGAATGACCCGTTGGTACACATGGTCTTCGATGCAGGAGTTTACTTCTTCATGATGGCGGTTGGTTTAGTTCTTCCCCCTTGACATGGCGGTCTTCTGATGTTCCTTAACCAACTGAATAACTCTTCTTCTGTCTTCGGGTAGAAAAGTATGTCATCATGTAATGAAGACACCCAAATTGTCCAAGTACTCCATGATGACTTGTTCACGAGGTACATAAAGTAGGCTGGGGCATTGGTGGTGGTCATGGTTGAGTGTTTGCCAAGGTCTTCTTGACCTAGAACACAAAGCCCGTGGTCATGATCCGACCATGTTGTGGTTTGGTGGGGCTTAAGAGTTTCAAGGATTCTAGGGTGCGAGTGAACGTTTATCATCTTATCCTTAAGCACAGTTTCTGATATGCCAATAGATGTCTCTAGTCCATCAGACAAATCCCATTAGATTACCAAAAGAATCATCTCGCATAGGTAAACTCCAATCATTACTCATGCTATTCAAATCCTCATGACTACCAAGAGGAGTCCTAACAAAGCTATACATCTCAACAACCCCCAAACTCATATCTATACAAAAATAAACCATGGGCAGAACGTACAAGCTGCTAAGCTTGAATTAAACATCACAATCCAAGTGCTCAGCCCATTCTTCCCAGGTCCAAGGTAGTGCATCTCTATACTAAGGAAACACGTTGTATGCCACTCCAAGATCTTGTTGCCTTCCTATAAATCAACCCCAACAGTCCATTAACTTCCATCAATAACTACCTATTCCATTAATTCTACAAATCCAATGTCTATGGTGTTGCACACCATCTTCTACTGTCTTATAATCCCCAAATACTTGAAAGGGTTGTCTCTACTATAGTAAGTCCACCAATTTCCATGGTGAAGTAAACTCCAAGGTCAAGCTTATATCAACTCCGACAATTAATCCAATCTCCTAGTTTATCGTCCACCGAGAAACATGGTATCATGATCGAGATCATCAGTCTAAATCCAATTTACTCAAAACCATGTAGACTTACTCACCACCTATACTCCACTAGGCTCACCTATTTAAATCCAAATCTCATGTCCAACGAGAATTCCTACATGTTTCCCCCAAGTCATTTACGTAATATCGATTGTCTCCTATCAATATCCCATGCATGGCTAAGTTAAATCCATATACTTCCAAGAATTCCAGCTTGCGATCATAATTGTCCTACGAAATCCAGTTTACTCAAGGGTAACGAAAGTTATGCTACTCCATCAACATGATCCCACCAAGTTCATCTACCAACATGAAAGCCTCATGATCTACCGAAGTCTCAGATAATTCCTCAACGTCACTCATATAAACTCATCAAGTCATTTGTCCTCTATTCCTATATCCTCAAATCGGTCTTCCCTGTGGCATCGTCAGTTCTTGTGCTATATTAGGGTGATAATGTGCTCGTTCACTATGTCCACTAGTTCCATAATGGACCCAGTGTTGTGCAAGGTTACTGAGGCTTAACTGGTCCGCTTGCAATTCTGTGGGTTAAGCACATGGTTAAGGACTCGAGCTGGGGTATCTTGTGAAGTCTCGAAGGGGTCTAGGAATGGGTTTCTAGTCTGGAGGGTTAAACATAACTCTACGGGGTTTCACTTGGTCGAGGAGTGTCGTGGTTTTTTCACGGCAGATGTCCTCAAGAAAGGACTTAGTCGTGGAGCCATCGTAACGGGTTAGCTTAAAGGGGTTAAAGCGGACAAGGGACGCAAGAGAGTTTTATACTAGTTCGGCCCCTTACGATGAAGGTAAAAGCCTACGTCTAGTTGTGATGGAATTGATGTGGTTCGATGAATAGGGAGCAAATACGCTTTGCCTGGCTCTCAAGTTGTTGTGTGTTGTTCTGAACCGCTGTCGGGTCGTCCCCTTATATACATGGGTTGACACCCGTCAGTTTACAGAGTCCCGAGGCCGGTTCATAAACTTGTCCGGCTCGGTCTCCGCTCTTTCTACCTTACAATGCAAGTTACATATCAATACCGGTTTATAGCTACATGCCTTAAACCGGTTCTAGGCCCTGGGCCTTTACACAATGTCTCCATCTGTCTTCATGGGCTTCAAGTATAATGAACTACTGATAAAGTTAACCCGGCCTCTCCTGGCCGGTTTACGCCCAGTAGTAATATCCCCAACATTAGGCCCTAGACTGTTTTGAACTGGTTCATGTCATACCTCAAGAAAACTTCGTCTTCAACATCTTCACAAAATTTTGTAAACCACCGTGACGTCATCTTCACGGGCCGTGGTAAACCGCTGTGACATCATCTATTATTAAAAACTAAGTATGACACATCTTCATTAATGGATCTCCGACAATCGAGGCGACAACTCTGCCTTATCTCCAAATTTCTGGCTCCTCGATTTTCGCGCCTGACACTTATCCCTTGCCTTTATAAATAGGGTCGAGGGGTCATTTTCAGCTTTCCCCCTCGTGCCTCTTCGCGTCATCGTCTTCCTCGCGCCGCTCAACCTCTGGAGCTCCGGCGCCACCGTCGACCGTCGCCTCTGCACCAACTCTGGCCGCTGCATCAACCTGAACGCACCAGAGAACTGTGGTGCTTCTCCGCTCCTTCATCAGTACTGGTAAGCTCTATGCTCTTCCGCCATGGATCTGTTCTAGGGTTTCGGTGTTCTTTGGTGTTCATCGGTGTTCATTGCTTGCATAGTAACTTTTTGTTCCAAACCTTGATGTTCATCATGTTCAATGATAGCCGTAGCCCTTCTTTTCCATCTAATGCACCTCGTTAAAATAGTAGATCCCATCTGAACCTTCATCTAATGTTTCGGTACTGCTTCTTAGGTCTGGATATATTTTCCTTTTCTGATATGCGGCAGATCCAAAATTGTAATACCAACTTGTGAAATTTGTTTTCCTTCACTTATACATCTGTAGACTTGTATCTTCAATGTCAGACTAGGCGGTTTAACTTTTCGAAAAATGACGACCCGGTATATACCATTAGTCCCCTTGTTGAACCGCCAATGTACTTGAACTTATAGCCTTTGTTTAGTAAACTCCGGTTTATGGTTAACCAACTCCGGTTTAACAACATGCTTTCATCCTTGTACCTCCGCATTGTTGTCCACTATAAATCTTAAACCGGTAATTATCATATTGTAGATCATTCATTGCCATGGCCAAGCAAGTGTATGAATGCAACTGGGTCCCTTCTCAAGTAACTGAAGAACAGTTAGACAAACTTGTCAAAACAGGTGCTTTAACCCAGAAAGATATCATTCACTGGAGGGTCCCTGGCCCGGAATGTCCACCTACACCCAAGGACGGAGAGGTTGTTGTATTTGCTGACCACTTAGGTCAGGGTTCCAATCCTCCCGGTTCAAAAAATTTCCGGGATGTAGTGGCCAGCTTTCAACTGCGCCCACAAGACATTGGTCCTAACTCTGTGACCAACATCTGCCACTTCCAAGTTTTTTGTTAGGTTTACCTTCAAGAGAAACCCAAAGTAGAACTATTCAGGGATTTCTTTCACCTAAACCGTCACACAGAATTCACAGACGGACCCAACACAGAATTGGGTGGAATGGCGGTTCAGAAAAGAAAAGAAGTCACTTTTCCTCATCCCAGTCTCCACAATCACCCCAAAGAGTGGAACCAGGCCTGGTTTTATTGCAAGGACACGTCTCCACTGATGAAAACCCCCTGCCGGGTTATCTTCCAGAACGTCTGAGCAACACACATCCTCTTCCTCAAAGGCTGACCGCCAAAGAAAGGGCCAAATATGCTCCTCAACTATCAAAGCTCAGGGCCTTTATAGCAAACGGTTTGACAGGAGTTGATCTTGCACGCTGCTGGATAAGATGGAGCATTTTGCCCTTAAGACGGCGCCCTGGTTTGATGTGTGAGTATACAGGGAACTTGAAGGATGCTCAGCGGCACATTGACATTCAGCTTATAGATGACGAAGTCACTGAAGCTCTAAAAAAGATGTTGAATGAAACGGAGGATGTGTGTGCCCAAACCGGACTACTCCCTTTCTGCACCACCAACAGACTGCTAGCTGTAAGAATCATATAACTTGTTTATCTGAAATTGCTTCTGTCCCAATATTCTCTGAAAGTGTGATTATTTTCTTGAAAGGGCGATGATCCATTCTGGAACAAGAAACCCCCGCAAGACAAACCGATGAAGCCAACCCATCAAAAAAACTAAAGTTGTGAAGAAACCTGCTAATAGGAAGAGGACCACTGCATCTTCCGATCCACCAGCTGACGATGATGTGGGTAACTTGGAACTAGAGTAGAGCTTGACTCACTTGGTTCATTTTTCGTTCGCCTTATTGATGAAGATTATTGTCAGGACGATGCTGGGACCAGCCAAGCCGAAGATGTAGAGGCAATTACTCTTTCCTCCGATTCAAATCCTCTGTCGACACAAAAAATTCGTCGAGCAAACCGGAAAGTTAAATTTTCTCATCCTCTTGCTTACTTGGATCTGAACTTTCTTGTGAAGACACAACAGCACGAGGCTCGCCGCACAACCCGGCATAGCGGCCAGGTAGTTACCTCCGCCGGTTTACCGAATAGTCCGGTTCGGAAACACCGATCAGAGGTCTCTTATTCACTTGACAGTTCATGCCCCAAAGCGGGTTGTTTTCGTCAACCTCTTAATCCGTCTGACTCAAATTATCAGGGCACTTCTCATTCATCCTCTAGCGAGTCGTCTGCCACAAAACTTCCACCACTTAAAATAGTGCTTGGGTGAGCCATACTCTTACTTATATCCTTGATATGTTACTTAATATATACTGTACTGATCCTTATTTTTATTTTTCTCAGGGCCAAGCCCAGACCCAGCAAGAAGGCTCGTCTGAATAAACTGACAGAGGAAGACACGGCTGCTGAACCGGAGAAAACTACAGATCCTGAAGAGGCCAACATTGATGATATGTTGAATGATCCACCGCCTCAAGATCATGACTTCGTTGCTGAACAGGCAGAAGTTAATGCCACCGGCCATGCCGACTAACCAACAAGCCCTATCCGGACTGACAAGGCGGTCAATCCAGCAAAAAATACTGACAAACCGGCAACTCCAGTACGAGCTGTTGAGGAGAAGGATGATGACGTTCTGATTACTGGCATTGGCCATACAGACCCATGAAATCATGTCGCTTTGTCAAGGCATACCGCCAAAGAGGAATTCTCTACAATTGGCAAAGGCAAATGGAATGCCGACCTGTCCACTTACGCCCATCTGAACGCTCAAGAACTTCATTCCGGCTACCTGAACCGTCTATATACCAGTCGTGACTATGAAGTCGGCTTGGTAAATATGATGAAGGAGCGATATGAGGTAACTCCACAAATGTTTTTTCCCTTATGTTTAATTTCGGTTTATCAACTTCAGTAGCCCCCAAGTGATGGTTTAAGATATCAATCCAAACCGAGACTTAGTAAAAAAAATTACGGTTTGCAACAATGCATCTGAACTTCACTGAAGTAGCCCCCAAGTGCCGATTTAACTTTATGAAGATGAACCTGGGCTATGTAGAAGAAAATTCCTGTATCAACATTCTTTGAGAAAATATCCATTAGCCCCCAAGTGCCAAGTTGAATACTTGTATTATGCTTGGGACTTGTAGAAAATGTATTATGAAGAGCAAATATGCATTAGCCCCCAAGGTATCAAGGGCATAACTTGTTATGTTCTTGGTACTTCAAGTATGTACTGTCACCTCATCATATGAGTGTCTCTTTGTAGGCTGAGCTGAGCAAGAAAGAGAGCCAAACCGCTGATCTGCACACTACTAGAAAAAGGGCTATAGATGATGTGGCCACTAATGGCGCACCAGACATGTGGTGCGCCATTAGTGTCCATATACTAATGGCGCACCACATCCACGATGCGCCATTAGTACCAATTTTTTTCCATTTTTTTCAAAACTAGTAATGGCGCACCAGTGGATAGTGCACCATTACTAGTTAAACTAGTAATGGCGCACCACATCCATGGTGCGCCATTACTAACTTTGACCAAAAATTCCACCGAA
>NC_041386.1:508090596-508108956 GCF_002162155.2 Triticum dicoccoides | reverse complement strand
GACCGCCTTTTCAGTTTAAAAAAATAAAAGAAAATGATGGAAATGTCAAAAAAAAGAAAATAAGTTTCCTTGTGATATGTGCTCTAGTTGTTGGGAAAATTTACAAATATGAATTTCGACTTTATTGCAAAATCTCTCTGGAATTTGTAAAATGGGCATAACTTTTGCATACGAACTCGGATTAAAAAGTTTTATATATGAAAAATCATCTACTCGAAAAGCTACATCCGAATTTAATCGGGGGAACCTCGTTAAACATTTTCAAAATCCCCAAAAACCTAACAGAAAAAAAGTTACGTGGCTTTTAAGATCTAGAGGGGAAAAATGGAAAAAATTTAAACTTACTAGTGGCGCACCATTTGCTAGGTGCGCCACTAGTAACAGAAAAAAATTGGTTTCGAAAAAAAATTGAATTATTTTTCAAAATATGATACGTAATATGACCGGGAAGTTTGAAATAGTTTTTCAAAATTTCATCATACTCATGAACATGAACAAAGTCCTAGACATCAGCAAGGCTTAATAGGATTGATATGATAGATATATCAACAAGTGCCTGTGAAGTGAGGTGGTGCTGGGGTTGGTTAGAACTACGAAGTTAAGCGTGCTCGGGATGGAGTAGTGTGAGTATGGATGACCTTCCGGGAAGTTTGACCACAGAGTGTAATTTGACCTGAGATTAAGCATATTGACCCGATATTAAGCCATAGTGACCCAGTGGTGTGCCATTAGTAAAAAATACTAGTGGCGTGATACTAATGGCGCACCAGTAGTGCGCCATTAGTAGGCAAAACTGGTGCACCATTAGTAGGCCTTTTCCTAGTAGTGGCAGGAGAACCTGAAATCGCAACAAGCTGAAACCTCCAAGGCGAAAGAAGAATTGACCAGCGCTCTAGGCGCTATGGAGAAACTGAAAGAAGCCCTTAACAAGGAGCGGATGGATTGGGAGAATGAAAAATCCGATTTGATCAAAAGGGCTGAGAAAGCAGAGGCCACTATTAAAACGGTGGTTGATGAACTGACCAGCGTAAAGCGGTAGGTTCATGCCATGACTGCAACTGTGTTTGATAAGCATCCTTGACTCCCGATTTGACCATATCCTTTCATGTAGTTGCCGGTTTACTAATCCTTGCAATGATACAGGAACTCATATTAACCACTTGGGATCGGATGTTCGGAAGAAGTTAAAGGCGGCCTACACTCTAATAGAGCAACTGTATACTGGTGCACAACGGATCATCTACACTGCTTCCCACAACAATCAGCCTCCCACTTTGATCAAGGATACCATTGAAAGGTTATCTATTCTTCCTGCCCGAGTAGACGAGCTAAAAAAGTCTGCCACTAGAACGGGCGCTTTGGCCGCACTAATCCGGGAAAAAGCATGGGTGCCTGACTTTGATCCTGTTGGAGCGGCCCAAGGCTATCCCAGTTTGAAGGAAGACGGAACAGAATTTAGCGAAGATGATCTCCAAATCATAAACCGGGAAGTACGCCCACTAGCTTGTCAACTGGTTGAAGAAGCGGATCTTTCCCACTATCAAGCAAACTATGATGACAAGAACAAACGGGTTGCTGCGCCGATTCCTGAAGCTCAAAATCTTATTCCGCCAATCCGTAAGCACACTTATGCCCCTGACATTGAACCGTCCACGCTGATAAGTGATGAAGCAGTATTCCAAGCCCTAACTGGGATCGACTGGGCAACTGTTGATTTCCAGCCGCTGGGTACAACAGAGGAAGTTAAACCAGCGCGAGATGATCCGCAACCGTCAGGCCAAGCTGGTGACCAACCATGAACCGGAGGCCGGTTTAATATTCCACATACTACAACATGTATTTGAGAAAACAATTATCCTTTTGGGCACTTGAAAGCCTTGTAATAGGCTTAGTTAAAATACTTGTTCTCATATGCCTTCGCGCATATTTATCTGCAATTGATGCTTGCTTGATTCGACCTACGTAAGATATGATATCCATATTCCTTTGTTCAAGCTGTTCCTGCAGACAAGAAACTTAAAGCGCCCTGGCGGTTTACCGCCGGGCAGGTCATGATACCCATATATATATGACCAAGGATTATAACCTAGGTTGTGAAATATAACCAAATATGGAAATATATAATACCTGCAACCTTTAGGCATGATGTTGGCTGACCAATCCAACCCTTGGAGGAGAAATAACTCCTATTTATATAAGGCCGGTTTATAGTAAACCGTTCCGGGTTATGATAAACACTGGTTTAATCCATACTGGGATTTCGATTCAAAACCAGACCGGGCTGATAGTCTCCGGATTATGATTTGATCATGTACTGTCAATTTGTAATTGGCAGTCTAACCATGTTGATAACACCGGTTTAAAAAACATCATAAATCTTATCAAAAGAGAGCAAAATTCAATCAAATGCAAAGAAAACCATTGTAGTCAAGGCTTTTCACGGGCTGCCAGGCCCCAAATTTGAGGCATTTCATGGGCTGCCAGGCCACTGAGTTAAACCATTTTTGCAAAGCCTTTTAAGATGGTCCGCAATCCTTAACCAATCATCGTTTTAACTTGACAAGTTCAGGGTCTGTATTTTAGAGTAACTTGTCAAAGTTCGAATGGTCATACCAGGTTTACCTGGGCGGTGTGACTTACTTAAAGAGGCAGGTTAACCCGGGGTCTTAGGTGTATACACCAGGCTTCCAAGCCACAGCTTGATAGCCCAATTACAAGCATTGATTCTAAGTTCGTTGCCATAGCAAAGAATCCCCAAGTAATGTTTTGAGCATTGCTCAGTGGGTGCCTATGTTTGAGTTGTTGTTTTTACAACACTCTCTTCGGCCCCGGCTTAATTTGGCTTTAAGCTGATCAAGAGGTGTGACTGTGGTTAAGAGACAACCAAGCCCCCAAGTGATGATGTGGCATTACGCCGATCAAGAGGTGTAGCTATGGTTTGAATAAGACCAAGCCCCCAAGTGATGTGATAGAAAGCTTTATCAAGCTAAATCAAGGGGTAAACCAGACGCCGTTTTAGAAACAGAAGCTCCATGTAACCACACATGATGGAAGAAAACAACGGATACCCCGCTTTAACTGAGGTTCCGGTTTATTGTATTGATCATAATATATACATTGTCATAATATGTACATAAGCAGAGCCTATAGCTCAAGTATAGTAGGGACGAAGATGAGCAATGTTCCATGGCCGGTTGGTCTCCTCCTCTGATTTACGTGAGTCTTTGCACTCTCGAACATCGATTAGGTAGTACGACCCATTCTGCAGATTCTTGCTGACCACAAAAGGTCCTTCCCAAGGGGGGGATAACTTGTGCATATCCGTCTGATCCTGGATGAGCCGAAGCACCAAATCTCCTTCTTGAAAGGTTCTGGTTCTAACCCGGCGGCTATGATAGTGACGCAGATCTTGCTGATAAATCACCGAACGGGCTGCCGCTATGTCACGCTCCTCATCTAACAGGACAAGAGCCTCTTGCCGTGCCTTCTCGTTGTCAGCTTCAACATAAGCCGCTACACGAGGTGAGTCATGACGTATGTCACTAGGAAGAACCGCCTCTGCTCCATAAACCATGAAGAACAGCGTGTATCCTGTTGACCTGTTGGGTGTGGTGTTGATGTTCCATAACACAGAAGGTAGCTCCTCAACCCAACAACCCTGCGTCCGTTGCAAAGGAACCATAAGCCGGGGTTTGATGCCTCTCAAGATCTCTTGATTGGCCCTCTCCGCTTGACCATTGGACTGTGGGTGAGCCACTGATGACACGTCAAGCCGGATGTGCTCACGTTGACAGAACTCCTTCATGGCACCCTTTGACAGATTGGTACCATTGTGTGTTATAATGTTGTGTGGAAAACCAAACCGGAAGATCACCTTTTTGATGAATTGAACCGCCATGGCCGCATCACACTTACTGACTGGCTCTGCCTCCACCCACTTTGTGAACTTGTCAACTACCACCAAAAGGTGGGTCTTCTTGTCCTTGGACCTCTTGAAAGGCCCAACCATATCTAGCCCCCAAGTCGCAAACGGCCAAGTGATTGGAATCATCCTCAATTCTTGAGCCGGTACATGAGCGCGCCTTGAAAATTTCTGACAGCCATCACATCGTCTGCCTAAGTCCTCGGCATCAGCATGAGCTGTCAACCAATAGAAACAATGACGAAACGCCTCGGCCACCAAAGATTTTGAACCGGCGTGGTGACCACAGTCTCCTTCATGGATTTCACACAAAATTTCACAGCCTTCTTCAGGAGACACACAACGTTGAAACGCCCTTGTCACACTTTAATGATGCAATTCTCCATTGATAATGGTCATGGACTTGGACCGCCGGATTATCTGCCTGGCCAGAGTCTCATCCTCTGGTAACTCACCCCGGTTCATATACACCAGATAGGGAACCGTCCAATCCGGGATAACATGAAGAGCCGCCACCAACTGAGCTTCCGGGTCACGAATAGCCAGATCCTCTTCACTAGGGAGCTTGATGGATGGATTATGTAGAACATCCAAGAAGACATTAGGCGGAACCGGTTTACGTTGGGAACCCAGGCGTCTTAAAGCATCCGCCGCTTCGTTCTTCCGCCGGTCCACATGATCCACCTGATAACCTTTAGAGTGACCTGCAACAATATCCACCTCACGACAATATGCTGCCATGAGTGGGTCTTTGGAATCCCAAGTGCCAAATACTTGTTGAGCCACCAGGTCCGAGTCACCAAAGAAGCACTTAACTCGGCTCAGGTTCGTTTCCTTAGCCATATGAAGACCATGGAGTAAGGCCTCATATTCAGCTGCATTGTTAGTGCAAGGGAACATTAAACGGAGAACATAACAAAACTTATCACCTCGCGGGGAAGTTAATACGACTCCAACCCCCGAGCCCTCCAATTGCCTGGACCCATCAAAATGAATAGTCCAATAAGTGTGATCCGGCTTCTCTTCTGGTGCTTGTAGTTTCGTCCAATCATTGATGAAATCCACAAGTGCCTGAGATTTGATCGCCGTTCGGGGTATGTATTTCAAACCGTGAGACCCGAGCTCGATAGCCCACTTGGCAATCCGGCCAAGTGCTTCCCTGTTTTGGATTATATCTCCCAAAGGAGTAGAGCTGACCACCGTGATGGGATGACCTTGGAAATATTGCTTGAGCTTCCGGCTTGCCATGAAAACCCCATATACCAGCTTCTGCTAGTGCGGGTACCTCTGCTTGGACTCAATAAGTACCTCGCTGATATAATAAACCGGACACTGAACCGGATATTCCTTTCCTGCTTCCTTGCACTCCACCACAATAGCCACACTGACTGCTCGAGCGTTAGCCACCACATATAGCAACAATGGCTCTTTGTGAACCGGAGCAGCAAGAACCGGTGGGTTAGCCAGCTACCGCTTTAAGTCCTCAAACACCTCATCTGCGGCAGAGCTCCAGACGAAGTTATCTGTTTTCTTCAGCATCTTATACAAAGGAATGCCCTTCTCGCCAAGGCGGCTAATAAACCGGCTCAACGTGGCAATCCGGCCTGCCAAGCGTTGAACGTCATTGATACACTTTGGTTTAGCCAAGGAGGTGATGGCCTTGATCTTTTCCGGATTAGCTTCAATGCCCCTATTAGACACCAAAAAGCCCAAGAGCGTGCCTGCCGGTACACCAAAAATGCAGTTGGCTGGATTAAGCATCATCTTGTAAACCCGCGGGTTATCAAAGGTTTCCTTCAAGTCATCAATCAATGTTTCCTTCTTCCTTGATTTGACCACAATATCATCCACATAGGCATGAACATTACGGCCGATTTTTTTATGAAGACAATTCTGCACACACCGTTGATAAGTCGCCTGGGCACTCTTGAGCCCAAAGGGCATGGACACATAGCAGAAGGCTCCAAAGGGAGTTATGAAGGCCGTCTTCTCCTGGTCCTTCACTGCCATTTTGATCTGATGATTACGAGAATATGCATCCAAAAAGCTCAAATGCTCACAACCCGCCGTAGCATCAATAATTTGATCAATACGGGGAAGGGCAAAAGGATCTGCTGGACAAGCTTTATTGAGATCTGTGTAGTCCACACACATATGCCAAGTGTCGTTCTTCTTAAGGACCGGCACCGGATTAGCCAACCACTCAGGATGGCATACTTCAACGATGAATCCGGCCGCCAAGAGCCTGGCCACTTCCTCTCCAATAGCCTTGCGTCTTTCTTCATTGAACCGGCGGAGAAACTGCTTGACCGGTCTATACTTAGGATCAACATTAAGAATGTGATCAGCGAGTTCTCTCGGTACACCTGGCATGTCAGAAGGCTTCCACGCAAAGATGTCCTGATTCTCACGGATGAACTCGATGAGCGCGCTTTCCTATTTCGAATCCAAGTTAGCGCTAATGCTGAACTGCTTGGACGAATCGCCAGGTACGAAGTCAACAAGCTTAGTCTCATCAGCCGATTTAAACTTCAGGGCCGGATCATGCTCTGTAGTCGGCTTCTTCAATGAAGTCATATCAGTCGGATCAACATTATCTTTGTAAAACTTTAACTCTTCTGTGGCACAAACCGACTCAGCATAATCCGCATCACCTTCTTCACATTCCAGAGCGATCTTGCGGCTCCCATAGACGGTTATAGTTCCCTTGTGACCCGGCATCTTGAGCTACAGATAGACATAGCAAGGTCGTGCCATAAATTTAGCATAAGTCGGCCGTCCAAACAGGTCATGATACGGGCTTTTGATTTTCACCACTTCAAAGGTCAAAGTTTCTGATCTCTAGTCATGATCATCTCCAAAAGCCACCTCCAGGGCTATCTTACCAACAGGGTATGCTGATTTACCAGGCACCACACCATGGAACACCGTATTGGATAGTTTAAG
This sequence comes from Triticum dicoccoides, assembly GCF_002162155.2. NCBI lineage: Eukaryota > Viridiplantae > Streptophyta > Magnoliopsida > Poales > Poaceae > Triticum > Triticum dicoccoides. The sequence goes on along the minus strand of NC_041386.1, from coordinate 508,102,088 downwards.
ATTTTTATCTGTTAACCCCATGCGACGGAAGGTTTCATAATAAAGGATATTGATACTACTCTCTCCATCCATGAGTACCTTCGTGAACTTATAACCTCCCACCTGAGGTGCCACTACCAGCGCCAGATGACCCGGATTGTCCACCCGAGGTGGATGATCTTCCCTGCTCCACACAATCGGCTGCTCGGACCAGCGCAAATAATGAGGCACCGCCGGTTCAATAGCATTCAATGCCCTTTTATGAAGCTTCTGATCGCGCTTATCCAAGCTAGTGGTAAAGACATGATACTGTCCGCCGTTCAACTACTTTGGGTTGCCCTGGTAACCCGAATGCTGCTGCTATTGCTGGTTTCCTTGATTGTTGTAACCACCTTGATTGCCCTGGTTGCCTTGATTGCCATGCCCGCTCCAGTTACCATGAAAACCTGAACCGGAGCCGCCTCCTCCATAAACCGACCCATGAGAGCCATGGCCTGATCCGCCACTCGGTCCATTATCATACCAGAAATAATTAGAGTTTTTGAACTCCTGCATGATGTAGCAATCTTTCTGAAGGTGTGTGGATGGCATCTCCTTTGTCCCATGTTTCGGGAAAGGCTGGTTCAATAGATAAGATAGGCGGTCCGGGTTAGGGCTTGGCGCTCCATCGCGCTTGGGCAGTTTACCCTTGCGTCGCTGGCCCTTGTCCTATGTGCTGGTATTAGCCACAAAGTCCAAGCTGTGATCCGCTTTACGCTTACCGTCGTTTCCATGACCTGCCGGGTTGTGGTGCTGCCACTTGGCATTGCCACTCCTTTTTCACTTCCCTGTCTTATCATCATCAGACTCGGGATCCTTGGTACTATCAGAGTCAGCATACTTCACCAGAGCAGCCATAAGGGTTCCCATGTCATTACAGTGACGTTTGAGCCATCCCAACTTCAACTTCAGAGGTTCAAACCGGCAATTGCCTTCCAATGTTAACACTGTGGTATCAGCGTTGATGCAGTCCGATGAATGCAGAATTTCCGGGACCTGGCGCACCCATCGGGTTGTTGACTCTCCTTACTCCTGGACACAGGCAGCTAAGTCCACAATTGACATGGGTTGCTTGCATGTATCTTTGAAATTCTGGATAAACCGTGTTCTCAATTCGGCCCATGACCTAATAGAATTCGCCGGTAAACTCTTTAGCCAAGTACGGGCCGTCCCTTCCAACATCATGGTAAAATACTTTGCACATGTCGCATCATCCACATCCAGCATTTCCATGGCCATCTCATAGCTTTCAACCCATGTCTCAGGGGATAAATCGGCAGTGTAATTCGGCACCTTACATGGGCCTTTCAAATCCTTGGGCAGGCGCACGTTGCGCAACACTGGGATGAGACACGACACCCCCAAAGAACTAGAGGTAACTCCTGGCTGTACCCACGTGGTTGGACGAACCGGAGTAAGCTGACGGGCTTCATGCTGCGCCGCTAACTCGGCCTCCCTGCGTGCTCGAGCCCGATCTACCACCTCCTGAGCTTCACCCGCCTGATTATTGCCACGGGGCGGATCAAGATTCCGCATGTTGCTTGACACTGCCAGTTCATCCATACGCCTGCTGTAGCTCCGGCTTGAACGGGGAGTGGAATGAACCCGATCGCGACTATATGAGTAAGCCTCCTGTTGGACAAGGGTTGTCTGAAGAAGCTCCTTAACCCGGCGCGTCTCAACCACCGCCGGAGAATCACTTTCAATCGGGATGGCTGCCAGTCGTGAAGCGGCAGCAACAAGGTTGTCCATTAGGCTAGAGTAATGACCCGGTGGTGTTGGGACAGGCTGTGTCACAATATTGTTCTGACGAGGCAGATCCATCAAATGTGGCTGAACCGGCCCCCCTTCTCCAAGCGCCTCCACCCGGTTCGCTACCGGCGGGTTACTGGTCCCCGCTCCTGGGGTGTTAAAGAGGTTCCTAGCATCATAAACCGGAGGCAGGCGAGACCGGTGCCTCCTCTTTAGGACTTCGTGTGATGCATTCTGATCCAACATAAGCCGATAAGCCTATGCATCCAAAGAGGCCCGCTCTACGGCCATCCTGGTATCTTCAGCCGCCAAGTCGGCTTTTGCCTAAGTAATCTGATCCTTTACTTTCGCGATTTCCGCATTGTGGGCCTCCTGCTCCGCCGGGTTAGCCTCCGCCATCAGTGTTGCCAACGCATCAAATAAATCAGATAAAACCAGAGCCGGCGATCGCACAGGGCCTCCTGCCCCGGCTGCCGTCACCGCTGCTGATCCGGAAATCATGCTGCTGTAGTCGAAGAGTGGAGCGCCGGCTATGTACTGGCCATGAAGATTGCAACCCGGTTTGGCACATTAGAGGGGTCCGGAATACTGTTGCCATCGGAACAACCCCCAATCTGGCCATCTTGTAGCTGATATAACGACTCGGTCTCTCTGGTCGATAACTCGTCGCCGGAATAAACGACGGTCTCACCACCAGATTCCGATATGTCCTCGTATTCCCCCCCATGGATGACTCCCACGAAGGCACGCCTCATGACAGGCTTGACCCGGGTAGATCTCGCACGCTGAGCCATTTCGACGAGGTCGGTGCAGATGTCCGGCACAGGGCCTGGTTCGCCAATCTTGCCAACGAAACGTGTATGCCACCAAAGGGGACCCGATACCCGTACTCGATTGAGCCGGCCTCGGGGCCCCAGCCTACATCATCGATGTAGAGCTTGCCGTGACGATTCTTGGTCATCCGGCCCACAGCGTAACCCTTGAGTCCTTCAAAGTTGCCCTCCAAGAACTTGAAACCATCGTGCGATAGCCCCGCGGTGGGCGCCAACTGTCGTGGTTTTGTCACGGCAGATGTCCTCATGAAAGGACTTAGTCGTGGAGCCATCACAATGGGTTAGCTTAAAGGGGTTAAAGCGAACAAGGGACGCAAGAGAGTTCTATACTAGTTCATCCCCTTATGATGAAGGTAAAAGCCTACGTCTAGTTGTGATGGAATTGATGGGGTTTGGTGACCAGGCAGCGAATACGCTTCGCCTGGATCTCGAGTTGTTGTGTGTTGTTCTGAACCGCCGTCGGGTCGTCCCCTTATATACATGGGTTGACGCCCATCGGTTTACAAAGTCCCGAGGCCGGTTCATAAATGTGTCCGGCTCGGTCTCCGCTCTTTCTACCTTACAATGCAATTTACATATCAATACCTACAGGCCTTAAACCGGTTCTGGGCCCTAGGCCCTTACACAGGGTCTCCGTCTATCTTCATGGGCTTCAAGTATAATGAACTACTGATAAAGTTAACATGGCCTCTCCTGGCTGGTTTACGCCCAGTAGTAATATCCCCAACAAGGAGGTTGTAGAAAATTTCTTTAGTGCTAGTTGGTCGCTGAAGTACAACCCTTGCTGTATCTTGTCTTACTGGTCTTCAGTTGAGGATAGAGATGAGAGGGAAAAGTAGCATAGAGGATATGGGATGCCTAAAGGGGGTTCTATAGAGCAAGTGCAAACAAAGAAGTGCCGAAAGGGCCAAACAAAAGAAACAAGATAAGGAAGGTGATATAGTCGCGTACTTGTTGCCTAGGGCAAAAGTGTGAACTATATCAAAACACAAACAAATAAAAACAAGCAACGCACAATCATGGTTCTATTCGAACCATCATACGGACTCGACTGCGCATAGGGGGGTACAGGACTCATCCTACCCTAGGGGTTCTCGGACTCAGTAGTCGTGCCTTGTGCCTCGTGCAGTCTTCTGAGTTTTCCTCAGGTGATGCTACATCTCTGGTTCAATGAAACGATCTGGGTTGAGCCTAAAGAATCTTTAACAACTTCTCGCCTCATGAGGTGATGGGGTGATGGTGGCTCCTCGTGGCTGGCATTGACTTGGTCTTCTCTTGTCTTCTTAATCATGACGATCACTTTTGGTGTTGGCGGTTCCAGGTGGCAATCCTTTATGCAATGACATTAACAAGGCATAATAGAGGTCCAATCCGTCGGACACATTGTTGACAATATCGTCACCGAGAGCGGGGGATGAGGTGAACCGTTTTCCTGCTCACTATAGTAAGGCAGACCAAATGGCTAGGTTCTCATCCACAGGTGGTTGCCGATGCAACAACGATAAGGGAATGGTTGCTCTATTAGCGATGTATATCATGATCTTGCATTTCCAATGCCCTGATCATCATAGGCTAAGGTCGCATCATCTTGGGGCAGTGTCAAGGGTGTCACCATCTTTCAGGTCTTGGTTTCCTCAATCATTGAGAAGGTATTTTCCATCTTGTCGTGGTGTTGCCAAGCTCGTGTTCAGAAGGTGTGGGTGAATGTCTGGCAAGACGTCTTCCTTCTCGGTTACCCACGAGGATTACAGGGAATCCAGTGGTCAGGGGCTTAAAGGTACTAGTGACCATTTGCAAAAGTTTTGAAGGGAAAGAGAGCAATAAGGAAAATGTATCTTAGTTTTTGAAAAACTCAGAAGGGAAGAGAAGTGTAGATAGTTTTTCAAAGTTAGTAATAGTTTTGAAAATAGTTTTAACCTAACTAACGACCATGCTAGCTAAGGCTTCCTACAGTCAACCTAGCTCTGATACTAGCTCTGTGGGGACCCCAACTCATAAGTTGAGAGCATCGAATGCACGTGTAAACTGATCCCAGAGATCAATGCTCACTAAACACGCCGAAGCTGAATAAAAAGAGTCTTACATCCATACATATCATCTTACACAAATTATGACCATTATGGTCAACTCTTGAGTATAACTTTGTAGCGGAAATCTTCGTTGACATCTTGGACCCATGCCATCTGCCTTCACCCTACAGGCATTCTGACTGGGAAAGCGTCCTAGTTCGCATGTTCGTCTCTGAAGAACTCTTCTTTGAACTCCTGTTCTTCCATGCCTGGCCAATTAAATAACCAGTGGCAAGCCAATGAGTACTTTGAATATACTTGCAAGCAACCCATGTTTTGGCTCAAGATACAACAATGCATGGCATAGGTAAATTTTTGCAGAAAGCTAATTTTATTGCGCTATGACATGTTCAACAACGAGTAAATCATGCATCATATGAATTCGAGTAACCATAGGGACTGGTTACAGATATCAACATAAAGGGAGTGGGCTTCAACCCAACTCAATCATGTCAAGTCCTTTGACTTGACCCAAGTAGTTCTTCCCACTTATCCAAACACACACACTGGTCTGTAAACATGTGGACGTAGCCCAAGAGCGGTTACCCAACTGTCCTTGACCGTGGACACGGCTATTCGAATAGTTTTACACTCTGCAGAGGTTGCACACTTTACCCACAAGATCCGGGGAACTTTCGTGTCATCCACGAGCCGTGGTACCTCAAGTACCTGGGGTAAGCACCCAATCACTATCTTTCCCTAGACGACACTAACAAGGAGTCCACTCGTTGCTCCATATCCTCACGATGTACATCATATGAGACTCACTCGAGATCGTAACATCCGAGAGGGGACACAATGATGTATCCGGTGCCCTATGAAAATAGTCATGGCCGCCCTACCTAGCACGACCCCGTCCCGAGAGAGCGCAACAACGACTCTCCCGTCACTAGTAATGTGGGCTCCAAGCTAGTATCGGCCTAGGTAATAAATAATGCCCTTTCCCATATAAGGGTAGAGTGGTTGTGCATGTAAGATTGGAATAACGGTCGCAACTTAAACCAATCCGTTTTGAAAACAACACACACACTTGCCTTGGTACACCACTTCGTCATCAAGTGGTTACCCAACTCATTATCTCCTTCGGGCATAAGTGGCACCCGACAGTGTTTTCAAAAAGTCTTTTGAAAGTACTCTGCCTCCTTCACCATGCATATACCCATCACATATGCGTAGCAGCTACCATAGCAACCTATATACTCCCGTCAACTTAACCCTCATAGGAAGGTAGAGGGTTACGCACAATGCAATTATCAACAGGGAGGAAATGAAGGCAACCCACCGAAGTGGCTACCATCTCATCATGATTCTGATGCAACAATAATGATGTGTTATATGACATGTGTAAAAAGGGGTTTCATAGACATGGTCAAAGGGCTGCTTGCCTGGTTCATCAGAGTCTTCAAGTCTTCTAGTCCGTCTCCGAGTATTCCGTCTACTTCGTCAACTAATGTCGGAAACAATCACAATAAGCAACAGAACAAGGCAAAAATAAAAGTGCTCTAAAAATGTGAGTTGGACTTTTCTAGGATACCTTTGGTCATATGAGGAATGACCAAAGTGGTTTCATTGGGATTTAATCAATGGATATCTCTGAACATTTCAATATGATGGAAACAAGGGATTTGTGGATTTGCAAGAAGTGTACAGGAAAAATTATTTTGCAAAATGAGAAAAGGAACCCATTTATCAAGGAATGATATTAGAAGCATTTAGGAGTTGGTTTCACTGGATTTGGAGTTCAAATGAATTTCCTATGAATTTGCAAAGTTGGCAATATACGGAGAAATGGGCCAATATTTCATGTGGCACAGAAAGTACTGGAAAAAATGTTCAAAAACTAAGGTTTGAACTTACAAGTATACAGGAATTGAATCATGACATTTGGATAAAAAATGGGCTCTCTGTGTTTTTCTAAAGTTTATCACAGAAATGGAAAAAGGGCATTTCATAAATATTTGCGAAGGAGATGCTTATGGAAAAATGTGCAAATAGCACCATGTGATAGGGCATGATTTTAGGAACTGCTAGAAATCTGAATCATCAAGTTTGGAATCCATTTGATTTATTTATGGACTTTTTAAGTTTTACAGGAAAAAGGAAAGGAAAAAGGGTTTTACCCTTATCATGCGCGTAGGCGAGATGTTGACATGGGCCGGCCCAATGGCATCAGCTGCGCGGAGTGTCCAGGCGACGTTGATGGCGTACTCCTGGGAGTACGCCTTCGATCAGGGCAGACGCCTTGCCCGTAGGCCGTCTCCACTTAACCCAGAGCCCGAGGCCTTAGCCACTTACAGGAGGGCCCTGCTGGCAGGCCCTCCACCTACCTCCCGCTCAAAAATGAGGAGGAGCAGGGGATGCCGGCCGAGCAACGTGCCGGTGCCCTTCCCGGCGACTCCGGCCGTCCCCGGCAGCGTCCGGCATACCGACGGGCTCGGGGGATCGAGCCGCGCCCATCCATGGGCCTCACGCGTCCGAGAGGAACGGGTCGACGGTGACCTTGGCATCGGCGGGCAGCTTCGGGACGAGACGAGCGTGACGACATGGGCACCGTAGCAGAGGAAATAAGGAGCGGGAGGGATCCTATGGCCTGCGGCGCTTCCCCTTGTGTTCGAAGGAGAGGACGGGAGGCCCTGGTTCGCCGGAGCCGGGAGGAGGCCGACGGCGACTATGGCGGCCATGGAGAGGAAAAGAGGGAGTGTGGGAGAGGGGACTTGTCCGGGAGATGCACGGGAGAGAGGTGGTTCCAACCAAGATGAGAGAGTCGGGGATGGCTTAAATAGGCGTGGCCGTGGTACACCGTGAGCAGCGTCCATGGACGCGCTCGGTGATCTCGCAGAGGGGGAGGAGAGAGGGTCAGGTCGGGGCCGGTAATGTGCCGTGTCCCGGACATCGAGAAGACCTCGGGAGACATGTTGGGGAGGCCCGAGGTGGTCGGGTGGCTCGGGCAGTGAGCGGCTACAGTGCTCTGGTGCACTGTAGCGCGCTCCAGAGCATGCATATGGTTGGCATTGGCATCTTTTTCGCACCCAGGGTGTGACCACTAGTGTCTAGGGGGTCAGGGGAGGAGTAAACAAAGGGGCGGTGTCCTTGGATGCCCTAGTGACCCAATGGGAGAGAGGTGGGGTTGAGAGAGAGTGAGAATTGGGCTATCCAGAGAGGAAAAATGGGGTTCTACCCCCCTTAATCATGTCTCCTCAGGCAGGGAAAGATGCAGGAGGTAGAGGGGGGACCAGATGAGGCTTTGGTAAAAATTTGGACTCAAGGAGATTAGTGAAAATGGCCAGAACATGCATTTTAAGTTTCTGCCAGAAGGTGTTTGATGTAGGTTTGGCAAGTAAACGAATTCCACTTGCCATGAGACTTGACATGATGGAATGGCATATAGAAATAGGGTGTTCCACCAAATTTGAGTTCTTTTAGGTAAAGTAGCCAATATAACTTTGGTAAACCCTAGAAATCAGCAGAAATGGCTTTACCAAGATTTAGTCATGCAAATCTATTCTCCTTGATGTACCACTTGGTTTAGTGTCATTATTTCATGATTTGAACGAGTCCACAAAAATTCAGATCAAAAGGACACACTTGGCAATGTAGAGTTGTTCAAATTTCAAAATGGACAGAAATGGTTTTGAGGGGGTTTGATGATGTTTTCTTGATCTTCAAGGCACGAGGCTTTGCAAGATCATCAAGTATATCCTATGTGACATGCTAAAATTTTCTTGGAATTAATTAAGAAAATTTCCTTTGTAAATATTTCAAAAGCTTGAAATATGCAAAAAGGGTTTTTGAGGGGTTTGACCAATAATTTGAACATGACCATGTGTTGAAACTCTTATATGGAAAATATATGTACACTGAGTTTCCCTTTTTTCTCAAATATTTTTGAAGCTTTAAAATAATTTTAACCTATTAAAGACCATTTCTGGACTTAAGAAAAGGCCTTTAAATAATATAGGAAAATAACTTTTAAAATTATATTTTGTGGTTTCTAAGTGTCCTATATCTAATAGGAGTCAAAAATATTTTTTTGGAAAGATTTTTACTGCCCTTAATTAAGTACTTGCAGTGCAAATCTCAATTTAGGAGTTTTTGGAAAACTAATTTTTGAAAATACCATTTAGCCAAATTACTTTTATAAGAAATTATTTTTATGTCCTATACACATGGCATGATCATTGGGAAAGGTTTTGGATCAAGGAGAAGGAGTATAAGAGCTGGAGAATTTATTTGATTTTTAGAGCACTTGTAAACAGCAGTGAAACATTCAATCAAAGCAAAGACAAAACACTCAAAAGTTTTTGCCAAACCACATTTTATCATGATTTATTAGCTTAAGTGTTGTGGCATGAAAATCAGGGTGTGACACCCTGTGCGTTTGCTCGGGCCGTCGGCCAGTAGAAACCTGTACGGAAGGCCTTGCTTACAAGGGCCCGAGCTGCGGCGTGGTGGCCGCCAAGTCCAGCATGAATTTCTGCCAAAAGTTGCCGTCCTTCCTCTTCGGAGATGCACCTTTGAAGGACTCCGGTAGCGCTTTTCTTATAAAGCTCTTCCTCGTGGACCTTGTAGGCTTTAGACCGCCGCACAATGCAATGTGCCTCGTTTGGGTCCTCAGGTAGTTCCTGCCTAGTTAGGTAGGCCAAGAAGGGTTCTGTCCACGGGGCGATGACAGCCATAATCACGTGGGCCGAAGGTGTTATTTCGGTGGCAGAGCCTCCGATTATGTCAGAGTGCTCGGTATCTGGTGTTGTGGCCAAGTCCGGACTAGTGTTGCTGGTCTCTCCCTTCCTTACCACGGATGGCTTAAACAACCTTTCCAAGAAGATATTGGGTGGGACAGGGTCGCGCTTAGCGCCGATGCGAGCGAGGATATCTGCCGCTTGATTGTTTTCTCGGACCACATGGTGGAATTCAAGCCCCTCAAACCGAGCTGACATTTTGAGGACTGCATTGCGATAAGCCGCCATTTTTGGGTCCTTGGCATCAAAGTCTCCATTTATTTGAGATATTGCGACGTTTGAATCGCCCGCACCTCTAGGCGTTGAATGCCCATGTAGACTTCCATCCGAAGACCATGCAATAGGGCCTCATATTCTAATGCATTGTTGGAGTCTGTGTATAATATTTGGAGCATGTATTGGACCGTATCTCCTGTGGGGGATGTCAAGACGACGCCTGGCCCCAGACCAGCCAGCATCTTAGAGCCATCAAAGTGCATGATCCAATTGGCTTAAATCATCTATTAAGGATTCGACGTGTCTGGTTTTAATGACCACATCGTCTACATATGCCTCCACTATTTTGCCGATCTATATTTCCAGGCATGTCTGAATCATGCATTGATAGGTTGCACCGGCGTTTTTGAGCCCAAAAGGCATGGTGTTGAAACAGAAGGGGCCGTACGGAGTGATAAATGCTGTTGCGGCTTGATCGGACACCACCATCTTGATTTGATGGTATTCAGAGTATGCGTCGAGGAAACACAATGAGTCGTGTCCTGCGGTAGCGTCGATAATTTGATCGATGCGGGGGAGCGGGAAGGGATCCTTAGGGCAAGCCTTGTTGAGGTCCTTGAAATCGACACATAGGCGCCAAGATTTATCCTTATTTGGTAGCATCTACAGGTTTGCTAGCCAGTCCGGATGTTTTATTTCTCTAATGAATCCGGCCTCAAGTAACTTGGCTAGCTCCTCTCCCATGGCTTATCGCTTAGGTTCAGAGAAACGCTGAAGAGTCTGCTTGACCGGCTTGAACTCCTTTAGAATGTTAAGGCTATGCTCGGCCAGCCTGCGTGGGATTCCTGGCATGTCTGAAGGATGCCAGGCGAAGATGTCCCAATTCTCGCGCAAGAACTCCCGTAGTGCGGCGTCTACTGTGGGGTTCAACTGTGCCCCGATGGATGCTATTTTCGTGTGGTCCATTGGATGGACCTAGAATTTGACTATTTCATCCGTTGGTTTAAAAGAGGTGGACTTAGATCTTTTGTCGAGTATCACGTCGTCCCTGTCCACTATGGAGCGAAGCACAGTTAGTTCTTCGGCCGCGAGGGCTTCGGATAACACCTCAAGGGCTAGTGCGGCGGTTTTATTTTCGGCACGAAGTGCTATGTCTGGATCACTAGCTAGAGTGATGATTCCATTAGGCCCGGGCATTTTGAGCTTCATGTACCCGTAATGGGGTATAGCTTGGAAGATCGTGAATGCCTCCCGCCCTAGAAGGGCGTTGTAACATCCCAAATTTTCAATTTGGAATGTTATAAATAGATCATCCATGCATATCATGATTTGTTGCATTTCCGTTCCGCAATCCTCAAAATTCTAAGCAACTCAAGGACCCACGGAGAGAGTTGGGGATTTTCCGGTTTTCATATTTGATTTTTATCAAATAATGAAACGATGATTTCAATTTCAATAATTTTTCTCTCTGAAAAATATTTCATATTAAATCAAATGAGAGGAGATAATATGACTTCTCCAAAATAATTGAAATATTGGAGGAAAAATATTAAAATCATTTATGGGATTTTATTTGGTTTCATCAGGATTTTATTTAGACGGTGAAATTTTTTTTGGCATTTTAAGATTTTTATTTATTTTTCTAGGATTTTATTTCTATCGGTGGAATTTATTTAAAAAAAAGATCCCGCGCCCGACTGGGCCTAAGGCCCAGCCGAGCCAGGCCGGCCCAGTCGCCGCCGCCGGCGACTCGGACGAGGAGTCCGAGCCGGACTCCGCCTCCGCCCCCGTGGCCCCTCCTCCAAGCCGCCCCGCCCCGCCCCCTTATATACGCGCTGCCCGAGCCCCACCACCACCACCGCCGC
>NC_041386.1:508063387-508090340 GCF_002162155.2 Triticum dicoccoides | reverse complement strand
CGCCCGTACCACCACCGAGCCCCGCCGCCCCGCGAGCCGCCGCCCAAGCCGCCTCGTCAGAGCACCTCGCCGGAGGTAGCCGCCGGATCCCGCCGCCGGTTTAAAAAAAACGGTTTGGTATTTTTTTTGAAACCCTAGTTTCCGTTTTTTTCAATAGATCGGTTTTTCTCCTGTTTATTTAATTAGCGAGCGTTCACTCGTTCGTTCATTTTAAAGAACGTGTTCTTCGTTTAGATTCAGATAACAAATGTTCATTCACTAATCTGTTCATCGTTTTTCTTTTTCACGGATTTATTCCGCGATTTTTCTGATCGCGATTTCTGATCCAATCTTAGTTTCTGTTTATCTTTTCGCTCGTTTATCGAAATCAGGCGATTCAAGCGCCTGGAGTTTCGTCTCGAAACCCTCATCCCTTTAATCAACTCAAACAAGTTTTCGCTACTATAAAATTTGACCTAAGTTCAGATTAGTAAACGAAGCTTCTTTCGTTCGTCGTTTGAGTTTCGTTGCTCCATTTGATTTGATTCTTTTTGCAAACCGGAGTTCTTAAGTTGGACTTTCTGGTCAACCTCTCTTATTTGAGTTTTGTTTGTGCATCGCTGCTTGTTACTTATGTATGCTATTGTTTGCTTGCGATAGAATTCCCGGAGTGCGAAACGTGTTACTACGAGTCTCTAGGATTCGCGGATCATCAGCAAGGCAAATAACACATTGATCATACGCTTTCCCTACCCAGTTTTTATGCATTAGTTCCAATCCTCAAACAATGCATGATTAGGATGTTATTAATTTGTGGGTCGGGAAGTAGTTGCTGAGGTAGAACCTATTGCCCTGTTATATTCAAAACCTTGAGAGTTACTTCTACGTATTGCTTATACTGCTATGCTATGCTCGTAGACGTGGTTCGGGTTTGAGTGCAATCCATGACAGATGTGAGATTCTTAATTAATGGTTCAACTTAAGGTGGCAACTTAAATTAACATCTGGGTGGATTGAGGCACCTAGGGAACCCAGTGTTGTCTGTTTTTATTTTTGGAAATCCCGGGGTACCCGTGTGATCTTCCTGTGGACCGCCACCCAGGCTCAAAGGGAACTGAGATGATTCATGCTAGAAACTTCCGTGTGCAGGCACAAGCTATTATGGGCTCTAGCATACTTGAGTAAGTTACGTGAAGCTCTTGAAGAGGTAGGTCAGCAGGTAGTGGGTTTTGTAGGTTTGGTATGGTCTACCCGGAGTAGAGAGTTAATGTTTGTAAAAGATTGTGTCTCGATCATCCGTTTCTCAAACACCATGTAGTGCGAGAAATCCAACGGAGGCGATCGAGTCTTGTGGGGAAAAGTGCGCAAACCTCTGTAGAGTGTACAATCTAATCATGGTTAGCCGTGTCCCCGGTTATGGACAATTCTTGAGTATCTAGTACTTGGGTTATCGCATGTATCTCACCATGTTTAATTAATATTGTTGGGTTGTTAATCAATTTAATTGGGATTGAGTTGGGTGTACCTTCTCAATAATGTTTCAACCACCATGATAGTTAAATAAAAAAATCTATTCCATTGTTGTAGGGAAAAATTGGCTTTTCGCAAAAACCATAACTATACAGCTATCCACCAGCCATATATGCATGTAGTGATAGCATTATTCTGTCTTTGCTCTACTTCGTTATATTGCCAGCATATTCCATGTGCTGACCCGTTTTCGGGCTGCAACGTATTATGTTGCAGACTTTTCAGACGAGGAGTAAGGTTCGTTAGGTCGTTGCCGTGCAGCTCAGCTATGCCGTTGGAGTTGATGGACTCACTTTATCTTCCAAGCCTTCCGCTATTATCGTATTAGATGGCCTTAAGCCATATCATTGTAATAAGTTCTCTTTTGAGACATTCGATGTAATAAGTGTGTGATTGCTACTCTGTTATAATTCCTTCGAGTACTGTGTGTGTCAGCATTACCAATCCAGGGATGACACTGAAACCCAGAGACTTGACCATCTGAGGTCGGGTCGCTACAAGATGGTATCAGAGAACACGCTGAGTGTAGGACACGACCACTAAGATAAACTCTAGGTCACACCTCTCTACTCATTTCCGACTCCTCTCCATTTTCTACTCTTTAGGATGGCGGAGATGAAGAACAAGTTTGCACAACCGGATGAAGACACACCTTTTGGACGTCACCTGAAGGAAGTCACTAGGTACTTGAACATTGGAATACCAAGCTTCACCGGGATGTACAACGCCACTTTACCTGAAGAGGAGCGCTGGACGATTCAAGTACAAGTTCCAGGAAGGACGTTCTCGCCAACTTCTAAACCCATAGAGTTTTCTTTCGAAGCACCTACCTGGAGTCTAGGAAAGAGCATGGCAGCCCACATTACAATGGGACACATTGGAGAAGTTTACAACAGGGAGCTTAAGGACACTATCTACCAAATATGTGGGCGCTGAGATGAGCAGTGGGAAGTAATCAGCACCAAGAAGGATAGATCCATTGCAGCTTTTATCCAGGAGTTAAACCAGCACATTCGACGTCAGGAGAACCAGATGTGCGCGGAGATGATGGACCTGAAGAAGGCGAAGACTAGGATCATCAAGCTGGAGGAAGAACTCAAGTTTACACGTGATGGATATGAGGAGGAAATCAAGACACTACTGGAGAAGAATGACGACCTAGTCAAGAATAATGATACATAGTCAAATAGCAATTAATTAAGTACAGCATTACAAGGCAAAAGGGAGAGAGGTACTGACAAGAGCAATGCATAGCCCATTATTGTTTTGAGATCGTATGATCCTTTGAGCAAGGAGATTAATCTGAAATTAGTTTTCATACAAGAGAGAAGGTAAGGCACAAGCAGAAATTTAGGAGTTCAAATTTTGAATTGATATCAAAGACAGTACCTGACGCTGGGCTCCCAGCAGTTCTAATAGGGGTTTGGCCACTGGAGTAGGGGTAAAGTGTGGTACAGTTGGGCCTGTATTTTCTGTGGCTGCTGATCTATCTGATTTAACAGGTATCACTACCTTTTCCAAATACCTAGTTTGTACTCCTTGATGACCTGCACTCACCCTCTTCCTTTTGGACACCTATTACGAAAGAACAACATCTGACTGGAAAAACATAGTGTGACGACACATGGAATAGGTACGGAAATTGGATAGGTATGGCATATACTCATATATGATGCTTAAACTAAGCAGATGGTGTAACAAAGTAGAAGTAATGCAAGAGGTCAGATGCAAAATATGTGCGACCAATACAACTTTGCAAAGTTAGAGCAAGCAACTTGATGGGTGAATAAGATAGGCCATCCTCCACCATGCCAAGTTTCATAGCCAGTGGATCGTTCCGCAATATTCCTCTCGTGCGCCCATTCTCATATTCATTTTGATAATGTTCAATATCTGACATGCATGAAAACATAAAAACAAGTGAGATTTTCTTTGTAATGCAGAAGTGATTCTAATCCAATACTGCCTCCCTGTAAACCCCTTTGTGCTATCTCTGCAATTCTTTTAAAAGATGCCATGCATGCTGTAATTTGTTGTGTGCATTAATATAATGTGGCCTACTACTCAAAATATGACAGCTCCAGAAGTGATGACACTTCGCAGATGATAGCTTCAACATGTAGTAAAGAAGAACAAGTCGACCTGACCTAATAGATTCAAAATATACTAAGGGAGAACAACTCGACCTGACCAGTCGACCGCAAGAGAAGAGTATCATCTTAAAGAAGAGCAGAAGAGCAAGCAGATTGAAGATATTACAAGTCTTTTAATACAATGTCGGTTGGCCACCCATGATGAACCAGAGCGCACAGAGAAATACTATTCTTCCCGGTCTCTCCATATGTGGCTCATATGCATTTCGAAACTAAAGTAGGAACATTTAGCTAACCAATTAAACATCTCTCAGTTTTACTAATATCAGCAATAATATCATATATGAATTTGTACAACTAAGCTTGTTTAGCTCGATGGGTGGAGCAGTGCTATTACAACACGAACCACGTAGGCTGATTGTGGTCATCATAAAATGGGGAAAACATCAGCATGATGAGTACAGTGTTGACCGTGGCAGTGGGATGGCATATCTGAAGCTGCAAACCGTGCAAAGGGTAGTTAGCAACCGATGTTTGCTTTGAAATAACAACTAAGATTTGGTATGGACAAGAAAGTACGGTCAACAAGTGACAAAGAAATGCAATTATGCTGTCTCTCTATATGTCGCGACATGCATTTGGAAACTCAAGTGGGACCTTTAGCTAACCAATTAAATGTGTCGGTTAACTAATATCAGTATCATATCACAATCATATTTGAACAACTAAGCTTTCGAATTCTGAGTGTTGTGTTGTTTAGCTTGAAGGGTGGAGTAATGCTAATACGATAGAAAGCACCTACGCAGATCATAGTAGAGTAGATAAAAGGGGAAAACCCTAAGCATCAAGAGAAAAATCAGGAATGTGGAACTAGCTGGACCAGTGGGTGGCGCACATGCTTTTAGAAACGAATATAGGAACATTAGGTGACCAATTAAACGTTCTCTATTTTAGTGATATGAGCATCATGTCAGATTCGTATTTCAACATGTAAGCTTTGGGTTGAGGTCTTGAGGAGCAGTGCTAGCACGACACGAAGCACCTACGATGATGGTAGTGAATATAAAGGGGGAACCATAAGCTTTACGAGTATAGTGCCCGTGCCATGGCGGATCTGAAGGTGCAAACCGGACAAAGCTACTTCGCAACCAATGTTTGCTTTCAACTAGCCACTACGATTTGGTACGGACAAGAAAAGTACAGTAAACAAATTACGATCTATTTTCCGGGTGAGATCAATAACTTAAGCACATATGGAAGAGTACCAGCTCTCTTGCGACGCCGTGTAGGCCTATGCTGATACGTTGAGGGTGCTGCGGGTGCGATGGCTGTCAGCGGCGGGGAAGAAGACTTTAGACGGCAGACGGCCGGGTCGGGGGATATATCCTGTTGCCGTGGACGAGGCGGTCGTAGGAGCGGCAACGGCAAGGTGAACGACGGCGCCGATGAAGCGAGAGGAGGTGATGAAAGGATCCTGGTCCAGCGTCGTGGATGAGAGACGTCCATCTCTTGCAGTGGATGACAGGGTAGGGGTAGCGGCTCCGGCAAGGTGGAGGATGGGGTGGCGGACGAGGAGGCTGGCCGTAGTGCGGAGGTTGTCGTGCCGCCGACGGTGTATGAATGGGGAGATGGAGGGGAGGGGGGATCTCAAACTTTGGGACGCGCTTCTCTGAAATGGGGGAAAGTTACGAACTTATCCCCCGTTTAAAATTTCGGACATCGCGTCGGTTGGGGATAGGACGGGAATCTCGCATCTCCCAAATATTTGCTGGTAACTATTTCGAGCGAGGAGAGGGTGTTTTGCCGCCCACGGATGGCGCCCATGGTGTATGAACGGGGCTGACAGGTAGGGCGGTTGTGTCACGTCTGATGGAAGTTACACATCTGCCCCTATTTAAAATATAAGCCTACATCGATTTCGGACGAGGAGAGTTTGTTTTGCCGCCCACCGTGTATGAATGGGGAAATGGAGGAAGAGACACATGTCTTTCGGACGAGCTTGAATCAAATGTGTTTTGCCGCCCACGTTTGGCGCCCACCGTGTCTGACTGGGCTCAGAGGCGGTCATGTCACGTCTGATTGAAGTTACTAGTCTACCCCTATCGACAGCAGTGTAAATCCTGTCGATAAGGATGTCAAGTGTCAGGGGTAGACAATAATTTCCATCTCGCAAACACTTGCTTCGGGCAGCCCACAAATTATGGGAGAATTAGCATTCACGTTTGCTCTGGGACCTGGCAAACTAAATTCAAATCCAATTTCTATTCGATTATGAATATCCACAGATAATTATATGTTTTGTTATTTATTTCTTCAAAACCACAACAAAGATTTATTCCACCTTTATATATGATTATGATTTAGAAATGCCGTGATCTTCGAATTCAGTAGGTTGGATACACTCTGAGTCAAACAGTTATTTCATCCAATACAATATGCTCACACGAAAACAGTTCACCTTATGTGAATCATACAAGTACTGAGGATTACCTCGCCTAAAAAATTTGGATCATTACAACACATGGACAACATAGGGGGTCTTGCAACATAATCCATTCAGAGACATGACACAACATGCAAGTACAATAATCTAATGAAAATTTCAACTGGTATCTAAAGAAGAACCGGGATTATCTTGGGCTTCAGATAGCAGAAACAGCAGGACCTCCTCCGTCTTCAAATGCAACATTCTTACTTCCTCCAATTCTTGGGTTGCTTGCATAATGCGTGCCGCTAATTCCGTAATTTCCAGCCTCAAGATAAAGATTACCTCATTCATGGCAGCCACACCATCTCTTTCTGCCTCTAGTAGAGCCTCAAGCACTATAATATCTGTGCTCAGACTGCTCTCCGGCGGTGTTGCCTTTGAACTGCTACCATCTAGTAACATGGATGGCGCACTGCTTCCACAAATAGATTCTGGGGTTGTACATTTATGTCCTAGTGTGAACGGCATCCTGAAAGGTTTCCGCTGGACATCAGTAAGAGATAGTTATCATATGATCCAGGCAGTAAGCTTACATGGTAAACGGCGGACGAATTATTGTCGAGCATGGCAAACTATATTTAAATGGTTCGAAGCAGCATCAGCCGAAAAGAAATTAAAATGGTAAGATGAAACTAGGGATGTAAGTGGCAAATAAACGAAATCCGCCAGTCCCATCTAGTTAGTTTTTGCTACCTCCCTAGTTCATTTTCCTCAAAAAAAACAAAAACTCTTTTGAACTATCATACCACTAGTGGACTTTAATCGGGATTAAACCAGACCCAGTTGACATCCCTAGTTGAAAGGGAGTGTACAGCCGCTATATTTAAGTTGCCAAGGCATCTAAGCAGTTGAAATAATCTGAGAAAGCACTTAACAGTGTGGCCTCATATAAACTACGAAGACAGTCTTGTGATGAAGTTGAGAGGAAAAGTTAAGGACTAAAATGAAATAGGCATGCATTTCTTTACGATAGTACAACAGGCACTGCTGACATATTGGCCAACTCAGGTATAGCGTAACAACAAATAAGCATTCGAATCAAGCAATACAGCAAAGCAGACAACTGAACTATTTGTAATTCGGTTGGATTACACGTTGAGGGCACAAGCCAAGAAAGCAGCCCACTCGCATTACATTTCACATGTACTAAAACACACTGGCTTACCATATGTTGCTGTGAAGCCTAGCTGCTGTTGCAATGTTCTTTGAAGATATCGTCAGCATCCCGTGGTTGGAAATCTAGTTGTTGTAGTTTATTCTGCACCATCTATTTAGGTAAAATTAATTTTAATCGCATGCACTGGTCCAAATTGATCATCAATGCTTCATCTAAACTAATGAAAGAAGGGTGTGTGCATACACGACAATACTCCCTCCGATTCTTTTTACTTTGCGTATAACTTTTTGTCTATTTTCTCGTATTAGTCTGCGCGTTGCCGATTCCTAGCGCTGGTTTCCTTTTGTGCCCCACCCCATCCGCCTCTGCCCAAATTAATTGGCAAATTAGTCCAGAAAAATTAAACCAGTGCCCTCCTTGGTATGCGGGTCAAGAGTTATGCGTAGAGTAAATAGAACCGGAGGGAGTATATCTGCTTCCCTCTATTTTTATGCTTGTTCGAGGTGCCAGCCCCAAAAGAAAATATTTTGCTTGCTGGGATTGGCAGCTCCATAATTAATAGAAGCATCAAATTAGTCATGCAACTTGGGAAGATCAAGAACACACAAACAAGTAATGAACAGAGGCTCGGAGCGGTGATGTAATAGCTAGCATCAGAAAATGTAGGGTAAAACAAACAAAAAGCAGCAGAACCACATGCTAGTTTGCTGATGTGTAATGAGCATAGAGAACATTAAGTAGTCTGATGGAACCAACAGGTGGCATCAGAACAAAACTAAAGCATATTAACTATATGTGCACTGGTATGTAATTTAGCACATGTAACATGTTCACTGCCAGAAGTATGGCCCTACAGGTGCAAGCAGAATAACGCGTCTCATGAAAAACTGAATGATGCCCTGAAGAAATTCAAAGGTGCGCTGCTTATGCTAGAAAAGTGAACGTAGGCACCAGCCGTTGGATAATAGTACCTGATTCTCGGCGGCGTATGGGTATCGTTGTCATACATGATAGCTAAGGATCGTCGATGGTGCTTGTGTTGCGCTTGAGTTTGGGCCGGCTGTCGACGTCGCTGAAGCAGCTCCGGTGCTACGGTTGCAGCGCCTGTCGACATACAAGAAAGCTCATCTGTGGTAAGTGAACAGTTGCACGATAAAGAGAAAAACTGAAGGAGTACAAATCAAAATAACCTGATGAGGCTGCGGCGTCGGTAAAGCAGGACCGGTGGAGTTGAATATGGCATCCGTGGAGCGGGTCTGGTGCAGTGGATGAAGGCTTCGGCGGGCGCGTTGTACAGTGCTTTTGGTGAGGCGGATCTGTTGCGGCGGACGAGGGCTTGTATGAAGGGCTAGCGAAGGGGCGGACGAGGGAGTCAGTGAAGGGCCTACGCTGTGGTGGACGAGGGCGCCGGTTAAGCAGATCCGGTGCGGTGGACCATGATGGCGGTCAAGGAGATCTAGAGCATGGACAAGCCAGTCGCTGAAGCGGCTCCGGTGAAGTGGTGAGTTGGCAGTTGGGGTTCCAAGGTGCGGAAGGTAGATCCAGCGGGGTGTGAGGTCCACCGCTGTGGCAGAGGACTAGATTCGGCGGCTTGCCGTGGTTGGGGGGTCGGGGAGGGGAAGGGGAGGGGCTCTGGGAAGAATGTTGGGGGCAAAGAGGCAAAAACAATGGAGTTACCAAAGCAGCCCTTTTTCGTTCATGTGGCAGGGGTAAAACAGGAGTATCACAGGGCTAAACTTTCAGGCGCATGATATTTTGATGCGAGCGGGAAGTTTGAAAGCTTTTGGCGCCTAAAATTATAAGTATTCTGCTCTCGTAGGCCGACTATGATATCATGGCCGACAATTTGTTTGTTTTGCACGCAAAAAATGTGCAAGTTTTGAAAATCAATGTCTCCAACTCGAAACTTAGATTGTCCATTCAATTCAAATATGGATCATTGAGCTACTACAAGAAAATACCATCATACGGTCCAATTCAAATGAAATTCCAAATGTGTTTATCCTAAATATGATGGCAAAAGCAAAAATGTGTCTGTGTATGAATAAAGTGGATGATTATAAAGTTTGAACATGCCCGTATGTGTATATCTCTAGGTTTGATATATAAATTTTAAATCACGAAATCCCGGCTTAAAAATGTACCTCCGTTTAAATGAATTACAAAAGCTAATGATGGAGTCGAATTCCAAAATTCCAATCTTAGGTTTGTAATTCTGGTACATCAAGGTATATCATGCATGTTCAAAAGTATCGTTATCTCATAGTACAAACTGTGAAACAAATTGATCAACCATGAGTGCACAATATCTCAATTACGCTAAAGTCCCTCAAATATAGACACCTCACTCTTTATCTGAAGTCAACCCCCCCCCACCACCACCACACACACACACACACAGAAGTCGTTCTCTCCCCCAAACACCAACACATGAGCACATTAACACCCCTCTCTCTTGTAAAGTCCGGACCCCAACATAGGTCTCTTCCCTCACTCTCTAGTTCTCCCGCTATCTCTCTTACCCAAGCACACGCACTATGTAGAGTGTATATTTCCCATACACACAAAACGTCACCCCCAAACGTCTATCTCCCTAGTTATGTGGTTCTCGCGCACTCACCTCACACACCACCCCCACTGCAAACAAGCACACTTTGTCTCCTTGTGCACCACTCTCCTCTTTCTATCTCTCCCACATGCGGACCCACCCCAGCTCTTTCCATGTATACATATATGTCGTGACTCTTTGCATAGTTGCCTAATGTATAATCATTCTCGATTTCGCACATTGTTCTCTACACCATCTATTCTAGATCTCTCATGAAGTCCCTATCACACACACGATGACTTGATTCACTCGCGTCTCCGTTCATAGGCCAATTTCAGACAAAATCAACATTGTCTCCCTATCTATACGCCATTTATGGACACAAACGACCCCTCTCTCCCCCTCTCTTCCTCTCTCTCTCTCTCTGTCGCTGGCTCTCTCTTTCTCTCGCTCTCACACCCCTCTCCCACACACACACACACTCGATGTATCTTCCAAATAGTCTGATCCCCCCGCCCGCACTCGTGCTATCTCACTACTACACATGTCACACCATCCCCCCTTCCCTTATACTAGGTTTACATCATCAGTGGTCTCTCTACTCCACATACACTCTCTGCCTCTCACACACAAACGTGTGCACAGACACACACAGACACGCACAAACACCCATTTACCTGGATCCTCATCTCTCCTCATGTCCGCATGTGTATCTCACACACTCACTCTCTGTCTCTCTCTATCCTCCACACACATAGACACAAAGAATCTGTTATCATTGCCTCAGTCTCTAACATATCACAAACGCACACACACTCTCTCTCTCGCAAACACGCTCAACAAGGGTTTCCCCATGAATAACTTACCGTCTATTCATGAACAGTCGTGGCAGTACGGCGAACACGAGACGTGAAAAAGAATAAATCTACACGTGCTTAGACCACCTAGTATGACTACTAGTACTAGAGCAAGCCAAAAAGCGCGCCACCGTCACCCCATCTTTGTCAGCGACGGGAAAATCTTCGTTTTACACAGTCGAGAAGTCATTGTGCTAAGGCCCCACATGCCAAGGCGTTGAATAGAATGTAGATGCTAGTTTACGGAAGCAAGTATCGATAATACGTTTGTATCTCCATACTTATATTTCTTCTCTTATAAAAAACCGAGTTGGTGATGATGGTACGTGTGCCATCTTGCAATATAGACCGTCCGATCTATATCTGACGGATGGAAATTAAACTAAAAGATACCCGCACCCTTATCCACATTTGCAGACAAGGCCTTCCCTGGTTCATCCTTACCTCCAACAAACATCATTGTTGAGCAATTAATAAAGGAAGCCTCTGGAACAAACTGGCGTGGTGGCCACTGCCGGCGTCGTCAATCCCCATGCCTCCGCTTAGGCCGACCACCAACCACCACCACACCCCACTCCTCTTCACCTTATCTCATATTTCTCGAGATATCATTAGTTTTTACACATGGGATTACTCCCGCAAGGGTCAATCACAACAAGTGTTTTATAAAAAAATCCATCTTGATGTTCCATGCAATGCACGGATCTTGCTAGTACTCCTACACAAGACTAAGTTGGTGATGCTGGTGTGTCTGCCATCCGTCGTTTCTGACCATCAGATCTACATCTAATGATTGTGAGGTAAGTTGTTGCCTTTTCTCACCAACATCCCACTTGTCTACCAATTTGCAGAAAAACCCATAATTAGTATCTTAAAACCAACCACATCCCTCCCTGACCTCACCAAAACAGCCCAAGGAATATATTCTAGTTGAAACATAATATATCTCTAGTGACATATGTATATCCAAATTAGAGTGTTTTGTACCAAGTTTGTGAATAAGTATTATTCTAATTATGATTCGTTGCAACGGACATGAACATTGCTAGTATTTCCAACCATGCATTTCTTTTCCTAGTATTCCATAGTTTCGAGTTATCCATCAAGATATTAGTCACTCATGGTTGATATTTACTTTCAATCATGTACACATATGCACTATGTAACTAGCCTTGCTTATTGGCTTCCAAAGCTTAGCTTTCACTCCTACTTACAATATGTAGAGTATTTAACAAAAAACTACCACTTTCAACCAGCCCTAGGAGGAATCTATTGTACAAAAAATAGCAAAAACATACCCAAAATTTCTTAATCCACGGAAAAAACTACCTAGTACTCCTACCGATTAGGTTCGTTTTAACCCTTTTATGACAGGGTTGGCCCACATGTCCGTGCTGATGAGGCAGCTTAAACCAACACATTTTGTTTGACCGTTGACACGAGGGACCCACATCTGACCTTATATCCTGTTATTCCCCCTCAAATCATTATTTTTCCTAAACATTACTTCAAACAGTACTGATGCATGTTCGCCGGTGGCACCGGTGATGAGCGAGTTGGCCGCCGCTCTGCCGGACGGGCCGGTCGCCGCACTGGCCTACGCACGGGTTGGCAGGCTGGCCCGAACGTGACTCACAAGCGAGCAAGCCGCCGCGCTGGCCTTCGTTCGAGCCAGATGGCTGGCCTTAGCGCGGCGCGCGCGAACAAGCTGCCGCGCTGCCGTGCCAATCTAGCTAGCAAACCTTGCAGACAAGCAGCTGGACGGAGCTATCTTGGCTAGCTCGCGGCCACGAGCGCCGGACGGAGCTGGCATCCGGGCTGCCGCAACATGGGCTCCGCACCGCCAGCGGTTTTGACCTCGCCTTCTGCCGGCGGCGGTAGCTGCGTCCCATGGCCGAGGATGACTAGGTGGACGGGCCGGAGGTAGGAGGTCACCCGAGGATTTTTGTTGGTAAGAGCATGCACAATGTTTGATAAGGTAGTCTTATCTTAAGTCTGCCACGTATGCAAGTGGTAGTAGTTTCCTGGCATTTTAGTGGTTTCTTGCATTATTAGAGCAAGTACAATAGAGCTGAGTCAGCGGGCTATAAGAAATAAACTACTACTACATGTTGGCTATAAGATGGGTTGTAGATGACATGGCACTAGCTTATAGCCAGCAGCTGGCTATACTATTCACCATGCTCTTAGGGGTTTCTTGTAAGGAACAATGTACGTACTACTAGCTACAAAAGGCGATTCTAGGTTCCGTTGTACTCCAACGAATACTACTAGTGGTCACGGGAGTGTATACCTTGTTTTGTGGGTTCGATCCCGGCCGAACGCACGGTGGCCTTTTTAAAAAATAGTATACTACTACACTTCGCTGCGAGCCAATATTTTACACGGGGAGTTTGAGTTTTGAAGTCAAACGAACGTGCGGCCCCACAATCTGGGTGCACTGGACAACCTAGCCATGTGAACGGGTTTTCCTTCCCAGCATCCCGTGGCTCGCGTGCTCGCCCTAGCCGCACCTCGCTTGCAGCTTCCAGCTAGTAGCATATTTAAACTAGCGCCTCCCAATTAAGCCTGAGGAGCCGGAAAAGCCTGGCGGGGCATTGGGAACTGTGCAATATGGCTCTGTACGTAAAGTGCTCTACTACTACTCTGTAGCTTGTGGCGTTGCATGCATGGACTTCACCCCATTATCGGCTCTACTATAAAAGAAATTCATCTTGACGTATTTTTTTAAATGGAGGCAAAAGCTTTGCTTCATCTCGTTCATAAAGAAGGAACTACTAAAAAAGTTCGACAAGATCCATTACACCTCCACAAATGGAAGCGAAAAGCCTAGTCTCGCTGTATCAAATAACTCAAATGTTCTGCCCCCGCAGTAACCGTCGCTGATAAATAGGCTGCTAGTGTGTGCGTGAGAGGAGCGGCTGAGTAGGCCAGCTACGTGAGAGGAGCGTCTGAATAGAGCACCGAGAGTACCCACTAGGCCACTATGCAGGTGTACTTCCCCTGCATTGATAGTACAGCGATGGTTCTAGAGAACAGTAGTACCCTCCACTTCCAACTGTAGCTCCTTGGCCCTGAGATTCAAGAGTTCAAAACTGGTGCACTATACAAGACTAGACTAGAAGTACAGTACTCCCTCCTTTCCGGTTTATAGGGCTCATCTCAAAATTTTAGTTTTTCCATTTTATAAGGCTCAATTTGGTTGTTTCCCATCACATGTTCAGATTCCAAGGTGCATTGAATCATTGCATGCAAGTATTAAGAGAAAATTGACCGATGAATGTTAATTTATGCATGCATGCATTGCAATTAATGCATTGGTAAACATACTTTTTTGAGGAAAACAAGAGCATTAATTGGGTGCTTATTTGAGGAGGAGTTGAGAAAAGTAGTACTAGTACTGCTACAGTACGAGTACGTACTCCTCCGTCACATAATGTACGACGTTTTTTGACACTAGTTGGCGTGTACAAAAAATGGCAAAAACATACCCAAAATTTCTTAATCCACGCCAAAAACTACTACCTAGTGCGAAAATTTTCTTACTAGTGCTATTATTTATAGTATAATGCAATCCCATAACGTTCCATAATGCTAGTACTAGAACTCCATGGTACCAAAAACTACTACCTAGTGCCAAAAATTTCTTACTAGTGCTATTATTTAGAGTAGTAAATAATAGCCTCACCCCTTCGCTGAGGAACGATCTACAGTTGGAAGGGACGAGGCCCTGCGGTTACTACGCTCTTATCTCCTCCTCGCCAGTTCCCCTCCCCCCGAAGAGAAGGTAGTTCATCGCTGCTCCCATGGATTCGCCAGGCGGTTCTCCTCCTCGTCGGGGCTGGGAGACCTTGGACGATGATTCTCTGGGAGAAATCGCACGCCGCTCCGACGTCCTCACCGCCGCAAGACTCGGTGCTTCCTGCACCAACTTTTTCAAGATGCTGCTTAAACAGGCTTGGGAAAAGGCCATGCTTGTTGGTCTTCCATGCGTCCTCGAGGAGAGGGTTCTTCTATGGGACAATTCTTCGAATAGTCCACCGCTCCCTGGCCATGGTTGCACGTTGACTCCGCTAGAGTTGATGACGTTGAGAGGTAGTCGGATTTTGTCCGATGAGGAGGTCAGTAATGGAGTTTGATCATGTAGTACTTAGTTATTCCATTTCCATCCCATAATTTCTCCGCATCCCACCGTCTTATATATAGGTCTGGGTCGGTGCCAACGAAGATTGGCTTGCATACCTCCAGCCGGATACCACCATGATTTTGCACAACATCCACAGCAGTGCGGCCGTTCCGGTAGACCCCTTCTCCACCATTGGGATCGGCCTTCTGGACTGGCTAGGCAAGAATATGTATGATGATGCCTACATGAGATTGAAGAAGATAGCAATTGCGGACCCGCCGACAAAGCGACGCGGCTACGACGATTACTATCTCATCGCGGTGTTCTACATAAGGATTGTCATCAATGCAGGAGGCAGTAACGGCAGAGGCTGGCGCATGTTGGCGGCGGCAGATTTGTACCCCTACACGTTTGAAGAAGCCGTGCGCCATCTAGGCCGCATCTTCGCGGTGACGAGCTAGGGGACTTGTTTCATCTGGTTGACATCCTATAGTACGGGAGATTACAAACGGAATGCACAAACCATCATTTGCATCCCTAACGGTACTCCATTATTTTGCAGGGACCAGTCATCCCCCGATCAAAATAAGATCGCCGATCCTAGATGTGCATTTGCATCCGCGATTCGTATAACCTGGAACCTTGTAGCTGACTTTGGCATATTAGGATCAACTAGCTTAGCAGTTGTTACCCATGGTACCACTGATGTGCAACATGGTCACATAATCTACCACGATCGGACCGTCACTATCTACCCAGGTATTCCATTTTTTAACCCTCTCGCCTTCTCTTTCATTGTTGTACTAGTAGTATACTTTGTAGTACTAGTAGGAGTACTTTTTACCATGGAGGACGCGTATAGCTAGCTAGGCCCTTGAAGACTTGAACCCACTAGCCGCCACCATTTTTGTTTTTCCTTGTCTTAATATCTCATCCATGTAGCCAAGAGTGGCTATATATAATAAGCCGGTTATTTTACTTCCTCTATACCGGAGTAGTACTATTTGCTGCACAATATTACTGACCGCCACATTTGAGCACAACATTACTATGCATGGACCTTGACTATGTACGTCACCATGTGTCCAGATCTGGGATGCCGCGTGTACCAGATGAATGGCGCCGAGTTCGACCCCTGTGATGCTACGTGGGTGCCGAGGAACACTCTTGGAGAGTACTCTCTTTTCATCGGGGACAACTACCCCATTGTGAAGCGGCTGCCACCTTCCGTGCACGACACGGAAGGCCTACCGTTCATGAAGCATGGTTGTGTCTTCAGTGCGCACTGCCAAATGAACGACATGCTGGGACACGCTATCCTTGATTTATGCCGCTTCAGCTTGGATGAGTCTCCATCGTGTGGAACCGGACTAGAAAGCTGCGACAATGATTCCCGTTGCCCACCGCTATGGATCGTGCCATCCATGAAGAACACCTGGGACTGGAACCTGGAGGAGGACATGTAGCCCATCTATAACGTGTAAGTGGAGTACGGTAATTGTGAACGGTAGCGCTGTGAATATATGTAGACTAGTCGTGCACAAATTTATCACATGAGTTGGAGATGAAATTGTGTGGCATACTTGCATTTGTCCTTTAGAATTTATTACTAGTAAATGTGTTATGTCTACGTGCAACTTGTGTGGTTGTTGCACGGGCTCCAATACGCTCTTTGAGAAAAAAAAGGTGGCACGGCTTTGGATATACGTGACATGGCGGCATCATACAGTAGCATCGTTTGCTATAGTTGTACTAGTACACTCCTACTAGGACGACAACTCCTATAAAACCTTGCGCTTGGCTCTTTGCCTCTTCGGGAGGTTCAACAGTTCGTACTCGTGTGAACCTTGCACTTGGCTCTTCGCCTCTTCGGAAGGTCCAACAATGATGATACTACAGTACAATATGCTTTTGGCAATCTGACACCGATTGAACTGCTGCACGTCCACCACGAGGGAGAGGGCGAGGGAGAGGGAGAGGGCGCTGTAGTCAAAACCCTCTCCTCGTCCTGCGAACCACCGCGCGCGTGGGCGAGGGAGAGGCACAGTAAGCAAGCTTCTCCTCGTTCGGCGAGTTGACGGGACACATCAAAGCAGTACTAGTACTAGTAGTAGTAGTCCATACTGCGTCCTTTCCGATTAATATGGCTTAATTTGAAACGAGAAATATACACTGGCGGTCAACGTATGTAACAGTACGCTCTTTGCGGTCACTATATATAGTTTTGCGGCGATTAGGGCATGTACAATGGTTGATAAGATAGTCTTATCTTAAGTCTTGCATGTAGTTTAGAGATGACAAAAAACATGTCTATAATGGGTCATCTCTTAGCCTTATCTCCAATAACTAGCTATTCCTAAAAACGTGGTGATACAGATTGTGCTAAGAGATTATCTCTTGTCTTCTCTTAAATAAGAGAAGACAAGCCTTTTCTTATCATTTCTCTCTCCTCCACCTCATCATTTATCCTACGTGGCAATCCTAAGATAGAACGATTGTACATGCCCTTATGCGATCACTAGCTCATCGTAGAGCACCGTATTGCACCCTACTGACCGGCCACATAGTCGATGTGGCACTTTGTTGACTGGTTAAATTGTCACCTGGTTTCTGGAGTCCCACCTGCCAGTTGGTAGAGCAAAGAAATCAGTTGAACAAAACTTTATGCAGGCGCGACACGAGTCCAACCCTTGCGCGCGAACCGCCCTGGCTGTGTATATGAGTGCATGCACGTGTCCTCCCTCGGTCTTCCAACAAAGAGTGTACTACATGATGTACATCTACACTTCCAATGCATTTAGCCTTTAATCTACTAAATCGATATTGATTGACTAATGCACCAACTTGTGATGTAGGTATAGGCTACATGTCTATCCTTAATTACAGCATGCAACGACCTTCATTTAATCTTCTTATCTCAATGGTCGCATGCACACATAAGTCTGTTACTTTTGGGCATTAATTATGCTCTGGTCAATGTGTAAATCTCTAAATGTACAGTCTTTCACGGACGTAGGGAGTAGGTTGAGCACTTGAGCGTGAGCGTGTGTGTTGCGTCGTGTGCTGTGTGCCGCATGGGTGCGTGAGTGTTGCGTGCATCCATGTGTACGTGTGAGTGTTGCATGTTGCATGCATGCATGCATGCATGGGGCTTACTCCCTCCCATTGACATGTTCATATTTCAAGCTTCCTCTGTTCCCTCCATATGGTGATACTCCCTCTGTTCCCAAATATAGTACAAAGTTGAGTCATCTATTTTGGAACGGAGGGAGTAGTATGGAGTAAAAGCCTCCCTCTGTTCTCAAATACGGAGTATTTGTCTTTCTACAGATTTCAACAAGTGACTAGGTACGGAGCAAAATGAGTGAAGTGAGCGTAGAGGCATAGGGATACTGTAGAAAGGAAGTCCTCGCGATCCATTTATTCCCCATCTCGGTCAGAGAGAACTATTCAACTAGTCTTCGCATTGAAGTGACAATACACGCTGCAGCAGATGGGACACGTAATTAATAAGCTGAACCAGCGTGTTGGTGTTACTAAATCAGCCTTTTTTCAGGGAAGAATCAGCCTTACCCAGTACTGCCATCATGTTTGCCAGTAGAGCACGCTTCTGCAAATACGCCTACGCACCTCTGTCCTCTATTAACTGACATATGGGCCCTGTTGTGGTAGACCCACATGTCATCGGTGTAACTATTTACACTACAAAGGACGGTATATCCTGGTAGTAGTACTAGTAGAATTGAGATTGAATGCACTTTCTTCCCCATCTTCCACTCTTCTTCCTCCTCTCTTCATATTCCTCCTCTCTTCCCCATCGTCGGCTGCACACCATTTACCCCCACTCACTGCTCGCCCGCCCGCGCCATCTTCCTTGGTAGCTCGCGCGTACCATATCCCCCTGCTCAATGCTTGGCCACACGAGGAGAAGCTTCTTCGCTCACCCACCCGAATCCACATCCCCGCTGGCTCGCAGGCACCAAAAACCCCAATGGAAGAACCGACTGACACACAAAGCCGCGATTGGAATTCCCTCCCCGATGTTCTCTTGGAGCAGATCTGTAGTCGTGTGGACCTACTCAGCACCATCCGTCTGGCCGCATGCTCGGTGTCTTTGTACCGTCTACTCGTCTGCAACCGGCCGGCTCTTTTCAAGACACCCTGCTTGCTGAAGCCCGATCCTCGGAGGTGGCCCAGACACCGACTTGACGATCCTACGGAGGTTGTCGTGGTGCCCCTCGACATGCTACCACTACCCGTCCACCTGCCCTTCATGCGCAGCCACTACTGGGCGGGCATGAAGGCCAACTGGGTCATCCTCATCCACCAATCTGGTAGTCCATGGCGTCTCGTGGATATCTACACCCAGCGAGAGATCACCCTTCCATCTTTGGATATCGCCGCCATCGAGCCTCGCGGCTCGCCGGACACTCCTGCCTACTACGCACGAGACGCGTCAAGCTTTTGGCTCGACCTCTGTTTGCAGAAAGTTGTGATCTGTGAAGTGCCCACACCAACAGAAGACTACATGGATTACAAGCTCATTGCCTTGTTCAACAAGGGATTAGTCTATCTGGAATCTGGTCACCATACATGGTTATGGCTCATCATCAATCCTGTTGAGGAAACATTTCTGTCTGATGCTATAGTGCACGATGGCATCATTTACACGGTCGACGCACAGATTCGCTACCTATACTGGTGGAATCTATCGTCGTGTAATTGTTCTATCTCATCTCATCTTTTCCTTATGAATACGACTGCCTGTTCATTTGTTACAAATTTAGAATGCATAGCATGTCTATAACCACATCATTGCTATATGTTCCTCTCATTTCCTAGAGTTTTATGACCACACATGTTATTGTTAGAGTTGATATGAGAACAATTGGCATCCAATGATTGTTAGAATACATATTATGAGCATAACATCATGATTTCTATATGTTACTCTCGTTTACAAGATTTTTGTAACAACGCATGTTATTGCTTAGAGTTGATATGAGAACAGTAGTAGTAAGTGCTATGGTAGAATATGAGTAGGCGCTGTCATAGCTGTTTTCCTCTCATTGTTACATGATGTTTTAACCATGACATATTGCTAGAATATGAAAGCCATTGGCTTATTTTTTTAACTTGGGGTATGATTATGACCACGGCATTGCAATTCTCTGTCTATGTGTCACTGTTATAATAATCTTAATTCCACACATACTCTGAACATGATTGTTTATTTTTGTCCTTTTGGTCTCCAACTTGAATTCTTGCAGCAGACGCAAATGCGCTGGCCTTCATGATTCCAGGACCTGGAATCATACTAGCCGATGGGTGGTGGTTTATCGCTCGTTCAGCTGACGGCGGTCATTTGATGCTCATTCGCATGTACCAAATTGACCAAACCATTACATCAAACCACATGCAGTACAATGCGTGGGGCGTTCGTGACATTGATGGCTATGGCTGCTTCGTGTTCGAGAAAGATCCCATCTCCGTTGGGCCAGGCGTATTCAACTGGAGGCGGGTTTACAGCCTCGGCAACCACTCCTTGTTCCTCGGGCTCAATTATCCGATCATCCAACCAATCATCGATCATATCACCGGCGATGATTACTGTGCTATGCAACTTCCATTCGCGAGGGGGGGCTGTGTTTACACATCATACCATGGGTTTCATGAATCACCATATCCAGAGATTCGTCGACACAGCTTGTTGCCAGATAATCTTCAGTGTGTGAAAGGCATCAAGCTTCCATGCGATGGATGGCTTTTGCAAACCCGACATGCGGCGATGTGGTTCATGCCAACAACAAATATGCACAACTTGATTCGTGCTGATATCTAGACTGGGCCATGTATTCTGCTACTGTAGCACGACCCTCTTTTGTTGGATATTATGTACTGTTGTTAGTTTGAAGCACTCCTCTGGTTTGAAGGATAGATACCATCCTGGGATCAAGTGCATCCTAACTGACCTGCGTATGATGTACTGATAATGATGATGGAGATGCTGTGCAGAAGCAATATATATATATCAGTTAGTTAAACCTATGTATAAATTGTGACACTAAATATGACTAGTAAGTAGTACAGTAGCAGTACTAGTATACATCGGTCAAATTATTCATCATGTCCACACATTGAATTGACGTGACAACACGCTGCGCGTGAGGTGACACAAGAATCCCGGTGGCGTGTTCGGGTATTCTGGACTTCAGATTTGGAGTAGCACTTATCTGTCGAAATCTTTCATCATTCACTTAAAACAGTCGATTGATCATACATTGAGTACCATATAACTGGAATTACCGATGCATGTCGAAGAAGGATTGGCCCGTGCTGCCGGCTGGCGTCAAGTTCATTCCCACGTATCTGGAGGTGATCGAGCACCTTGAGGCCAAAGTGAGTGCTGACAGTGCGAGATTTTAGTCTCTCATCGATTTGTTCATACCAACCATCGACACCGAGCATGGCATATGTTACACCCAACCTGAGAAACTTCCAGGTAAGACACCGATCGGCCGTCTACTTGCACAAACATATTCCTTTGTTTATAGCTCTATTTTTCTTTTTAGACGCAGACCTGGTGAAGCAATTACAATTTGACAGTTAATAAAAAGTGAAACAAGTGACTGCAACATGCCAAAGATGTTATGAAAATGCCAACTAGGTACACTAAAACCTGTATTCCACAATACTGCAGGTATCACACTGAGTGGCCGGAAGCATTTC
The DNA here is from genome assembly GCF_002162155.2 of Triticum dicoccoides. Taxonomy (NCBI): domain Eukaryota; kingdom Viridiplantae; phylum Streptophyta; class Magnoliopsida; order Poales; family Poaceae; genus Triticum; species Triticum dicoccoides. The sequence continues at coordinate 508,068,873 of NC_041386.1, read as the reverse complement.
TTCCAGCGCAATTCCAGGGCGTTCAAAAGGGGCGCGTGGACGCGTCGCAAGATACAGTCGGAGTGCGGCATGCACGCGATGTGGCACAAGACCGGCAATACCTTGCCGGTGATGGTCAACGGCCGGCAGACGGGTAGCAAAAAAGGTTCTGGTGCTGCACACCAACAAGAACTTCAACTAGCAGAGGAACAACTGGGTGATGCACCAGTACCACCTCGGGGACCTGGAGCAAGAGAAGGAGCAGGTGCTGGTCCTCTTCAAGATTTTCTACCAGACGAACACTAGGGCCAGGAGTAAAAAGATTATAAGTTAGTTTGGTATTGGTAGTTGTACTACCTTGTCGTCCACGAGTAGGTATTGTTGTTAACGATCTTTTGGTATGAACTTGCATTTGCTTCCAACCATCATGCCGAGGGTCGACGTGGATATAAAGCTGAATCATTTTTTTCGAAACGAATTTTCAGGCACCTGATTTTTATTTGATGGGTAGCATAAGCACCCGTCGTTCGAATTCCCAGTTCTCCAATTTTTTTGAAAAAAGTGCATGCACTTATTATCACGATAAAAAAATATCCATGCTGCATCCCAATTATCAGTCTGTACTTGCAGAATTCTCTCGTTTATTGAGCACGTATATTGTTTTTTCAGGTCGAGCAAGTTTCAACTGGGCTGTAGATTGCCCAGGGTTGTTTTGTTTTTAACAGGCCCAGCCCATGACGACAATAGGGCACAAAGATCCAGCAGGTATCTATTGGCCTCTGGCCCGCCAGCGTTAGTTCTATTTTGTCTTAAAACATCCGCAGGCAGTTTTTTTACCGAATCAAACACACATCCCAGTTCTATTTTCCTCTTGAAACGCATGTCCTACATCTGTTTTCTAAGCTCTACCTATAGTTTTACTAGTTCATATACACGTATCATTATATTGAAAACACATAAAATTCCCTTTTTCATATTTACATCCTTATTTTTGTTGTTTTTCACACCCAGCGCTGATTTTTTTTACCACTAGTTTTCCCTTAAACCAACTAAATTTGTCCCACGTCTTATTTGCTTACAAAAACAAAACGATTTTTTGGCAAATCAGTAAGTTCTTAAAAAATGTTTATCATTTCGGGATTACAACACCGAAATATGCAAAATAAGGTTGGACTTTTTGACCATGGTCCTAGGAAGAAAATGGGCTGTAATAAATTACTTAAGAATTAGCAAATGGGCTGCAAATTATAAAAAATAGCAAATGGGCTTTATGTTGTCTGCCACAGATTTGGAGGTTGACTTGTGGGCCTACTAAGTTCATGCGTACACAAGGTTTCTCAAAAAAGAAACTTAGTCAACAATCGACTCTACCAGCGTCACACCGTTAGATGTCAATCTAACGGCAATCGTGCTTCTTCAGTCCCTGATCCTCCTACCCCAGCCGCCCAAACCAGCATCGTCGGAACTGCCTACTCCCGCCTCCCGTGGCCGGCAGTGCTGCCCGGAAGGCCTCACGGCCCCATCATACTCGCATCCCTGGCCTGTCTATCCCTCTACTCACCCACACCTCCTGTTATTTTCCGGCGACGGCAGCCGAACCAGTCAACCCTTGTACTCTCCACCATGTGGGCAGCCACTGCCGTGTCATCCCCGGCTCCGTGTCGTTCCCTTCGTAGGCCTCACCGTCGTCCACCGCCCTGGTGCTCTCGGCGCGGCATGGTCAACGATGTCCATCCAACAGCCGTAGTGCTTCTTCAACCTCTGGTCTTCTTGCCCCATCCGCCCAAAGCAGCGCCGGTCGTGCCACATGCTCCTGCCTCCCGTGGCCGACTATGCTGCCGCGGAGGCCTCACCGTCCCCATACTACTCTCACCGCTGGCCAGGCCATCCCTCCACTCACCCATGCCCCCTATTATTCTGCGGCGACGGCGGCCTCACACCGCAGCCGAACCAGTGAACCCTCGTACTCCTCTCCGCGTGGGCATCCACTGCCGCGTCTTCCCCGGCTCCGCGTCGTCCCCTTCCTAGGCCTCGTCGTCGTCCACCACCTTGGTGCTCTCGGCGCGGCGTGGTCAACGTGGTTAACGACATTCCATCGGAAGAGTACTGTACGTGGAGAGGCTCACAGCTGGGTCCACGGCCATAGCCCAGTTTTTTTGTGATTTGCCAAGTAAGTCGCTTTGTCAGGCCTGTTGGGCTGCAAATCTTTCAAGACGAGGAGAGCTTTCATTCGGCTGGCCGACAAAATGGCCCATCAGTAATGAGAAATGGGTTGTACATTTTTAAAACACATCAAACCGGCAATTAGTTTCAAATATCTTTTTTTCATTTCGAGATTTGAAATTACATTAATTTTTATGCGTGGAGAATTTGTTGGATTTTATATTGATACACATTTATTTTTAAAATCAGTTTGAATGTGAGTCGAAATTTCGGGATTAAACACAGTTCGGACCGCACTGAAATATGCAAAATTTCGTATAATTTTTTAACCGTGGCCACAATATGGGCTGTAATGCTAACAAAAAGAATATGGGCTCAAAAAATCCTTAATAATTAGCAAATGGACTGTAAATTATTAGAAATAATGGCAGATGGGTCGTGTGCTGTTTTCCTCAGATTTGAGGCTTTCCTTAAAAAAGGTTGATGCACAAGAAGTGACTGTTGGATGGCCATCCAACAGTTGTCGTGCTTCTTCAATCTCTGCTCTTCCTGCTCCAGCCGCTCATACATGCGTCGGCGGGACTGCCTGCTCCCTCCTCCCCGCGGCCGGCTCTGCTGCCGCGCAGGCCTTACCGCCCCACCGTACTCCCATCCCTGGCCTAGCCATCCCTCTACTCACCCACACCTGTTGTTATTCTCCGGCGATGGCAGACGAACCAGTAAACCCTCGTACAGTCGTACTCCCCTCCGCGTGGGAAACAAAAACAACGGCTGAGTCTTCCCTGCCTCCGTGTCGTTCCCTTCCTAGTTCTCGCCGTCGTCCACCGCCCTGGTGCTCTCGGCGTGGCGTGGTCAGCGTGGTCAACGACCGACATGCATCTGAAGTGGACTATACGTGGAGAGGCTGACAACTGGGTCCACGGCCGCATGCAAGGAAATGCCTCCTTATTACGCGCAAAATAATGATTTCCTCCACCTGACATCTGGGACCCACCGAAACGGCCTCCGTATTTCGCGAAAAAAACGTTACCGCCGCTAACAGCTCGGACCCACCAGCTATATCTTCGCACGCAAGGAAGTGCCTCCTTATTACGGGCAAAAAAATGAATACTCCCCCTGCTAGCTGGGACCCAGTATAGTGGGCCTACTAAGTTGACGGGGACGAAGGGCTTTGTCAACTTAGTCAATATGCATGATTCTAGCTCGACTGACCGTACGATGTCCATCCAACGGCCGTAGTGCTTCTTCAACCTCTGGTCTTCTTGCTCCAGCTGCCCAAAGCAGCGCCAGTCGTGCCGCCTGCTCCTGTCTCCTGTGGCCGGCTGTGCTTCCGCGGAGGCCTCACGCCCCCATACTACTCCCACCGCTAGCTAGGCCATCCCTCCACTCCAATCACCCACACCCCCTGTTATTCTGTGGCGACGGCAGCGCAGCCAAACCAGTGAACCCTCATACTCCTCTTCGCGTGAGCATCCACTGCCGTGTCTTCCCCGGCTCCGCGTAGTCCCCTTCCTAGGCCTCGCCATCGTCCACCACCATGGTGCTGTCGGCGCGGCGTGGTCACTGTGGTCAATGACCGAATTCCATCGGAAGAATACTGTACGTGGAGAGGCTGACAGTTGGGTCCACGGCAGCCGCAACGAAGTGCCTCCTTATTACGCGGAAAATAATTATTCCTCCACCTGACAGCAGGGACCCACCAGATGCCCACCAGTATATCGCGAAAAAAACATTTGCCCCTGACTGCTGGGACCCACCCGACAGGGCCATCGTATTTCGTGAAAAAAACGTTCCCCCTGCTGTCAGCTCGGACCCACCGGAAGTGCCTCCATATTACGCATAAAAAAATGAATACCCCCTGCTAGCTAGGACCCACCTTGGTGGGAGGATGACTTGTGGGCCTACTAAGTTGACGGGGATGGAGGGCTTTGTCAACTTAGTCAATATGCACGATTCTAGCTCCATTGACCGTACGATGTCCATCCAACGGCCGTAGTGCATCTTCCACATCTGGTCTTCTTGCTCCAACCGCCCAAAGCAGCGCCGGTCGTGCCGCATACTCCTGCCTCCCGTGGCCGGCTGTGCTGCCACGGAGGCCTCACCGCCCCCTACTATTCCCACCGCTAGCCAGGCCCTGCGGCGACGGCAGCCTCACACCGCAGCCGAACCAGTGAACCCTCGTACTCCTCTCCGCGTGCGCGCGGGCTTCCACTGTCACGTCTTCCCCGGCTCCCCGTCGTCCCCTTCCTAGGCCTCGCCGTCGTCCACCGCCCTGGTGCTCTTGGCGCGGCGTGGTCAACGTGGTCAAGGAACGACTTCCATCGAACATGGACTGTACGTGGAGAGGCTGACAGCTGGGTCCACGGCCGCAGCAAGGAAGTGCCTCCTTATTACGTGAAAAATAATTATTCCTCCACCTGACAGTGGGGACCCACCGGACGGGCCACCGTATTTCGCCCCCCTGACTGCTGGGACCCACCAGCTACATCTTCGCAGGCAAGGAAGTGCCTGACAGTCGGGACCCACCTGGTCGAAGCGTACGTAGCGTTGTCATTCTGGTCGCGAACGTGTACGTACATATATACTGGTGGATGTAGAGGCGCGCACGTGTCGTAGTAGAGGCGGCCAGGGTGCAAGAAAGAAAATACGGCCACGTATGTGTACATACGGGCGGGGTCTCGAACGCCTACTCGCGCATACGTATGGCGAGGGCTCGTGTACATGGCTGGGTCGGAACGGAGAAACAGCGTCGTCGTCGTGTTCATGGGTCGAAACGGAATGCGTGGTCGTGTTCATCGGGAGGGCTTGGACGGAAGAGGCGATGGAAACGAGGCCTGGCGTACCGCACAACGGAGGAAACAGACCTCCTACGGTCGAAACGGGGGCCCTGTTGGTCGGGAGGGGTGTGGCGTACCGCAAAACGGAGGAAACTGACGTCCTACGGTCGAAACGGGGGTCATGTTGATCGGGAGGGGTGTGGCGTACCGCAAAACGGAGGAAACGGACTTGTGTTGGAGCGCTATGGTCGAAACGGGGGTTCTGTTCATCAGGAGGGGTGTGGCGTACCGCAAAACGGGACTCCACGGGATACTGTTCATCTCCACCGTCGACCCCCTCCAGCATCCACGAGCTACTGTTCATCCACCGTCGACCTCCTCCAGCCTCCACGGGCTCCTGTTCATCCAGCCTCCACCGCACGCTACTCCACCAGCTACTGTTCAACCACCCCTCCACCGTCTACTGTTCATCCAGCCCTCCACACCACGGGGTCCTGTTCAACCACCCCTCCACGGGCACCCCTCCACCGTCTACTGTTCATCCTGCCCTCCACACCACGGGGTCCT
>NC_041386.1:507979235-508062995 GCF_002162155.2 Triticum dicoccoides | reverse complement strand
GATCGGCTTCAGTTAGCAGCAGTAGCCAAGGAATCGCTCGATCGGGTTCAGTTAATAGCCATTGATCGATCGCTCGGGTTTAGTAACGCATAGCCCGCAGTGCAATCGCTCGGGTTCAGTTAGAGCCCAATGCCTCGCTCGGGTTCAGTTAGAGCCAACGCCTCGCACACACGGGCATACGTGTACGAGAGAAATGTGCATCGCTCGGCCCCCGACCTCCCACCATAACCGGGAACTCCCCGAAATTTTCCTCCCCCTCGCTTCTAACACGATTTTTTCCATCATGGACGACCCAAAGAATGTCATGCAGCTGCGTCTCCAGCCCGCCCAGGATGAAAAGCCCATTTTCTGTCATGATTTTTTGTCATAGAAGTAGGAGCCCACCACATCTATGATGATACCGGGTTTTGTCACAATTATCGTCATAGAAGTGTCATATGTATGACAGGAAAAAATTCGTTCGGCCCAAAATGTCACGGATGTGTCTTTTTTTTGTAGTGGTTTTTGCAAAAGCATGAAATTGCGTCTTCCTCGCAACAGTCCTTCACCTTGTTCATTACAAGGAGGAATCTGGCCCAATAGTGATGTACTGTCTCTTGGGGATCTTCCCTAATGTGGGAAAGATCACTTATATCTGGGTGGGTGGGTAGATTTAAGTCCGAACCCTGACCCGATCTGAGACCCAGGGGCGGAGGAGTTTCTGATCTTAGAAGTTCGGGCTCCGCGATGTTGCCCAATAGGTCTGGCCCGCTATCTGATTCTAGGTTCAAAGCTTGGGCCATGTCCTCCCATAGACGGGTATCCGGCTCGGAGAGCTCGGGAATCCAAACATAGTTTGTCCTCAAGATAGAGGAAGAATCGCTGCGTTGCTCCTCCACCACCGCTATCTGGTGGGTGACCGGCGGAGAGTTAATCTCCCTTTGGTCGGGTTTAAGCCCGATCCGATCATAGTCCGTAGCGACTCCCAAGTCGGCGATGCGATCCAAGAGCTCGTTCAAAGAAGAGAGCTCCATTGGATCCATCTGCTCGGCAAATTCCGAGCCGACGTGGAGGCTGTTTTCGATGACCCGAGAAGTCATCGTCGGCGCAACGGCCGAGCGGGCGGTCATGACAAAGTCGCCTAGTCGGAGAGTTTGGCCTACAGCCAGGACTCCTTCAGAGGTGATGTTTTCCTTGAAAATGAGACGAGCCATCAAGCCTTATGATGACGGCACAGTGGAACTCTCAATGAAAGCACCAATGTCGGTTTCAAAACCGACGGATCTCGGGTAGGGGGTCCCGAACTGTGCGTTTAAGGCGGATGGTAACAGGAGGCGGGGACACAATGTTTACCCAGGTTTGGGCCCTCTCGATGGAGGTAATACCCTACTTCATGTTTGATTGATCTTGATGATATGAGTATTAGAAGAGTTGATCCACCACGAGATCATAGAGGCTAAACCCTAGAAGCTAGCCTATGATTATGATTGTTGTTGGTCCTACGGACTAAACCCTTCGGTTTATATAGACACCGGAGGGGGCTAGGGTTACACAGAGTCGCTTACAAGGGAGGAGATCTACATATCCGACTTGCCAAGCTTGCCTTCCACGCCAAGGAGAGTCCCATCCGGACATGGGACGAAGCCTTCAATCTTGTATCTTCATAGTCCAATAGTCCGGCCAAAGGATATAGTCCGGCTGTCTGAGGACCCCCTAGTCCAGGACTCCCTCACCTGGCCTGGACGTCTAGGATCGCCTTGTTTAAGGCTCACGTCCCGCCTCCATGCACCCATTAAAAAGGCGCGGTGCTGGTTGCTTCGGCGTCTAGGATTGATGAGCTGCCACCGCTGGCTTCCAATGGTCGTGGCGCTGAGGCCGCCTTCGCAAAGCGATGGTGCGTTGGTGTGAGGGCCCCAGGAGTCGGGCCCGTCACCATCTCATCTCCGGCTAGTGGCACCGGCGGGTCGGCCGGCTACTTATCTCGCACCCCTCCAGATGGTGGTGGCATAGGCACGGCCACGTCCGGCATGACAACATCCCCGTCGTGCCTCTCCATGATCGGGTGCTCATCGCCGGCTCCCCCAGTCGGCGCCGTGAACTCTGGTGGAGGCGGCGCTTAGTTTAGGGGGATGACGAATAGCGGCTCCTGGTGGCGTGCGGGTTCTTCAAGCCGTTTCTTCGCGGCGGCATCAGCCTCAGCCTCCGCCAACTTCTTCAGCACGGCGGCCTCCGCCTTCTCTGCCTCCGCCTTATCCAGGCGGGCGGCCTCCTGCTCCTCGCACGCTTCACGCGTGTTCCGTTCTCGTGCCTCCCGGAGGTCGGCCGCGGGATCGAATCTTCGGGAGGTGGAGGAGGCCTGCGCCGACCCAATGACGGAGACGACCGCCGACTTCTCCAGAGAAAGCGGAGCCCTAAGTCAGGAAAGACGAAGAAAGGAAGCTCAGAAAGAATTGACAAAAATAAAAGCACAAGGAAAAGATACTTACGCCGACACCATGGGAGGCGCCTTCGGGAGTTTCTGAAATTTGGCAACCTTCGCAGCGGCCTCCTTCCGCCTAGTCGCGGCAGTCAGGTTCTTGGCCTTCTTCGGCGCGCTGCCGAACAAGGCGGCACCCTGCTTATGCTTTCGCGTGCTGCCTCGCGCGGTCGGCTCGGCGGAGGGGCCCGCGTCCGCCCTGCCGGCGCCCCGCGCAGGGCGCGGCTCATCTTCCTCATCATCATCGTCAGGCCAGGTCTCGATGCTGCCTTCTTTGTAGCCGCCTGCTACGTCGCCGCCGCCTATGGCGTCGTCCTCCAGGGCGGCCGCCCCCAAGTCAGGGTCGTCTACATCGCTCTCCTCCCGGTCCGGCTAGTAGTCACCACCCGGCCCCACGACGGCAACCGTCGCTGGAGACATGTAGATCTGTGTCCCAAAGATCGACTGTTCAAGAGCAAGATCAAGACCAAGATAAGTACCAAAGGGAAAGAGTTGAAAAACTTATGGCAGGCGGCGGGTCGGCGCGGGAGTATGGCCACTTGCCAAACCGCCATGATCCTTCCGACAGCTTGAGGTCGGCAATCTCGTTCACCATCCGGGCCACCTCGACAGTCGGATGTGATACGTCTCCGTCGTATCTACTTTTCCAAACACTTTTGCCCTTGTTTTGGACTCTAACTTGCATGATTTGAAGGGAACTAACCCGGACTGACGTTGTTTTCAGCAGAATTGCCATGATGTTGTTTTATGTGCAGAAAACAAAAGTCTTCGGAATGACCTGAAACTCCATGGAATATCTTATAAAAAATAATAAAAAATCCTCGCCAAAGATGAAGACTAGGGGGCCACACCCTGTCCACGAGGGTGCCCCCTCCCCAGGCCGCGCCCCCCTACCTCGTGGGCCCCCTGGAGACCTTCCGACGCCAACTCCAACTCTATATATTTGCTTTCGGGGAGAAAAAAATAGGAGAGAAGAAATCATCACGTTTTACGATACAGAGCCACCGCTAAGCCCTAAAACCTCTCGGGAGGGCTGATCTGGAGTCCGTTCGGGGCTCCGAAGAGGGGGATTCGTCGTCGTCGTCATCATCAACCATCCCTCATCACCAATTTCATGATGCTCACCGCCGTGCTTGAGTAATTCCATCGTAGGCTTGCTGGATGGTGATGGCTTGGATGAGATCTATCATGTAATCGAGTTAGTTTTGTTAGGGTTTGATCCCTAGTATCCATTATGTTCTGAGATTGATGTTGCTATGACTTTGCTATGCTTAATGCTTGTCACTAGGGCCCGAGTACCATGATTTCAGATCTGAACCTATTATGGTTTCATGAATATATGTGAGTTCTTGATCCTATCTTGCAAGTCTATAGTCACCTACTATGTGTTATTATCCGGCAACCCCGAAGTGACAGTAATCGGGACCACTCCCGGTGATGACCATAGTTTGAGGAGTTCATGTATTCACTATGTGCTAATGCTTTGTTCCGATTCTCTATTAAAAGGAGGCCTTAATATCCCTTAGTTTCCATTAGGACCCCGCTGCCACGGGAGGGTAGGACAAAAGATGTCATGCAAGTTCTTTTCCATAAGCACGTATGACTATATTTGGAATACATGCCTACATTACATTGATGAATTGGAGCTAGTTCTGTGTCACCCTAGGTTATGAATGTTACATGATGAACCGCATCCGACATAATTATCCATCACCAATCTGATGCCTACGAGCTTTCCATATACTGGTTTACGCTTGTTTACTTTCTTGTTGTTACTGTTACAATCACTACAAAATACCAAAAATATTACTTTTGCTTTCTTTTCTTTGTTACCGTTACCATCACTATCATATTACTTTGCTACTAAACACTCTGCTGGAGATACTAAGTTTCCAGGTGTGGTTGAATTGACAACTCAGCTACTAATACTTGAGAATATTTTGTGGCTCCCCTTGTGTCGAATCAATAAATTTGGGTTGAATACTCTACCCTCGAAAACTGTTGTGATCCCCTATACTTGTGGGTTGCCAAGACCTTTTTCTGGCGCCGTTGTCGGGGAGCATATCTCTATTCTTTGAGTCACTTGGGATTTATATCTGCTGGACACTATGAAGAACTTGAAATACGAGAAAACAAAATTTTATCCCTCAACTACGAGGGGAGGTAAGGAACTGCCATCTAGTTCTGCACTTGATTCACCTTCTGTTATGAGTAAGCTTGCGACACCTAAACCTACTTCTGCTATTCGTTCCGATATGTCGCATGTTATTGATGATGCTACTTCTGCTATGCATGATACTTATGATGAAACTACTTCTATGCTTGATACTAATGTGCCCCTTAGTGAATTTGTTGATGAACAAATTGCTAGGGCTAGAGAGAAAGAAATTATTGAATATGATAATTATGATGAAATGATGATGAGGATAGGCCTGTTATTCCCGAAGGTTATATTTTTGATAAAGAGTCTTTTGCTGCTATTTTAGCTTGCAACAATAACGATGATCTTAGAAGGTTAATAGCTAAATGGAACAAAGAATCACTTAGAGATAAAATGAGGCATGATCCTGCTTTTCTACTTCACCTATTTGTGTTCCCGATAAGGATTATGGATTCTCTGTTGATCCTAATATAATTACTTTGGTCGAATCTGATCCTTTTCATGGTTTTGAATCTGAAACCGTTGAGACACATCTTACTAAATTAAATGATATAGCCACCCTGTTCACTAATGATGAGAGATCTCGCTACTTTTATATACTTAAAATATTCCCGTTCTCATTAAAGGGTGATGCTAAGATATGGTTTAATTCTCTTGATCCTGTTTGTGTACGTAGTCCCCAGGATATGATTTATTACTTCTCTGCTAAATATTTCCCTGCTCATAAGAAACAAGCTGCTTTAAAGGAAATATACAGCTTTGTGCAAATTAAAGAAGAGAGTCTCCCACAAACTTGGGGGAGGCTTCTCAAGTTACTTAATGCTTTGCCTGATCATCCTCTTAAGAAAAAAGAAATACTTGATATCTTTTATAATGGACTAACCGATGCTTCCAGAGATTACCTGGATAGTTGTGCTGGTTCTCTTTTCAGGGAAAGAACACCGAATGAAGCTGAAATTCTATTGAATAATATGTTGACAAATGAAAATAATTGGGCACCTCCTGAGCCAGCTCCTGCTCCAATTACCGAGCCTATTCCTGAACCAACTCCGAAGAAGTGAGGTGTTCTATTTCTCAGTCCCGAAGATATGCAAGAGGCAAAGAAATCTATGAAAGAAAAAGGTATTAAAGCTGAAGATGTTAAGAATTTACCTCCTATTGAATAAATACATGGTCTTAATTTACCGCCTGTTGAAGAAACATATGATCTTAATCCTTTATTTATTGAAAAACCTCCTGATCCCGATAACCCGACACGGGTAGTAAAGGTAAATTATCTCTATAGATATGATAAAGCTGAAATCCCTCCTACTAAAACTGCTAGACAATGCTTTGATGAGTTTGATAATTTTATTGTCAAACAAAAAAAAATTAATGCTTATTTTGGTAGACAATTGAAATAAGATTCCGATATGATTAAACAGTTGGGTGAGTATATGGCTAATATTAGAGGTGAACTTAAACTTGTTAGCAAACATGCTTCTATGGTTACCACTCAAGTAGAAGAAGTACTTAAGGCTCAGAATGATTTGCCCAATGAAATGAATAGTAAGAAAAATGATTATGTTGTTAGAGTGGCTACTAGAACTGGTAGAATGACTCAGGAACCTTTGTATCCTGAAGGCCACCCTAAGAGAATTGAGCAAGATTCTCAGAGAAATAATATAGATGTACCTAGTTCTTCTAAAAGGAAGAAAAAGAAAAATGATAGGACTTTGCAAACTTCTAGTGAATCTATTGCTGAAACACCTGATAATCCAAATGATATCTCTATGTCTGATGCTGAAACACAATTTGGTAATGAACATGAACCTAGTGAAAATGGTAATGATGATGTTCATGATGATGCTCAACCTAGTAATGATAATGATGTAGAAACTGAACGTGTTGTTGATCTTGATAACCCACAATCAAAGAATCAACGTTATGATAAGAGAGATTTTGTTGCTAGGAAACATGGTAAAGAAAGAGAACCTTGGGTTCAGAAACCCATGCCTTTTCCTCCCAAACCATCCAAGAAAAAGGATGATGAGGATTTTGAGCGCTTTGCTGAAATGATTCAACCTATCTTTTTGCATATGCGATTAACTGATATGCTCAAAACTAATCCTTATGCTAAGTATATGAAGGATATCATTACTAATAAAAGAAAGATGCCGGAAGCTGAAATTTCCACCATGCTTGCTAATTATACTTTTAAAGGTGGAATACCAAAGAAACATGCAGGAGTACCTACTATACCATGCTCCATTGAAAGAAATTATGTTAAAATTGCTTTATGTGATATTGGAGCCAGTGTTAGTGTTATGACTCTCTCTTTATATCGTAGACTTGATTTGAATAAGTTGACACCTACTGAAATATCTTTGCAAATGGCTGATAAATCCACTGCTATACCTGTCGGTATTTGTGAGGATGTGCCTGTTGTGGTTGCAAACGTTACTATTTTAACGGACTTTGTTATTCTTGATATTCCCGAGGACGATAGTATGTCTATTATTCTTGGAAGACCTTTTTTGAATACTGCAGGGGCTGTTATTGATTGCAAAAAGGCAATGTCACGTTTCATGTTAATGGTAATGAGCATACGGTACACTTTCCGAGGAATCAACCTCAAGTTCATAGTATCAACTCTATTGGAAAGATTCCATCGATTATATTTGGAGGTTTTGAATTTCCTCTTCCTACTGTCAAGAAGAAATATGATATTCTTATTATTGGGGATGTGCATATCCCCATTGAGGTGACATAGTGTTATTCGAAATTTCTCCGGTTCCATGTTAATCGGAATGAGTTTGTTAACAAGACCTGATCAACCTTGTTAGTGGATTCCTTTTGATGAGCATGAGACGGATGAAACTAGAAGCACAACCTTCTATACCCTCTCTATACTTTCTGTTATTTAGTTGAATTAAAGTAAAAATAGTATTTTTTTGTCTATTTCCTGACTTATCCGTGCAATATAAAAATACCCAGAAAATAAAAGTCCTCAGAATGCCATGCCAATTTAATATGATTTTTTCGGGAATATTTGAGGATTTATGGTGCAAAAATCACCGCGGGGGGAGCTGCCACCTGGCCACGAGGCTGGAGGGCGCGCCCTACCCCCCTAGGCGCGCCCCCTGCCTCGTGGGCCCATGGTGGCCCTCCTTGACTTATTCCTGCACCCATCCTCTTCTTCTTCCTCCCACAAACCCAAATAACCAGCTCAAGCACGAGTTCTAGCTCACTTTGCTGTGATTTTCGATCTCCTTGCTCAAAGCACCTCTCGCAAAACTGCTTGGGAGATTGTTTCTTGGTGTGTGACTCCTCCATTGGTCCAATTAGTTTTTGTTCTAGTGCTTTATTCTTTGGAAAATTTGTGCTGCATAGGTGACCATGTTCTTGAGCTTGCATGTCAAATTTATATGGTTCCAAGTAGTTCTAATGCTTGATATAGGCTCTAGGCACTTGTAGGAGTAGTTGCTACCAATTTTGTTGAGCTTTGTTCACTCTTGTTTGAAGTTACTAAAAAATTTGGAATTTTTTTAGAGAAAAACAATATGTTTAGGAAGATGTTCCAAGGTGGTTCTTCTAAGAAGCAAGCACCCAGGCTTGCTATGCGTGATGCTGACAAGGAACCACCAAGAGACGCTCTAGTGCGGCCTTGTGAGTGGCCTTCGGAAAATTTTATGAATCGTGCAGGAATTAAAGAAGAATTTAACGCATATTTGTGTAACGCCGGTCTTGTGGACTTTGAGGCAGACAAATGTCCCCAGTATCATGATCTCACTAGTTCATTTGTGAGGAGGTTTGAGTTTTCATCTTCGCGTAATTCTCCTTCAGTCATGTTTGTTCTTTATGATAAATCTTATACCATGGACTTAGAGGATTTTACTTTTGCTTGCAAACTTCCACAATGGTGTAGTGTTAGGGATCCCCCTAAATCTGAATTTAGAAACTTTCTTGCTAGTATAACTATAGGGGAATCTAGAGATATAACGCAAGCTACCATAGGGAGCATTCACTTTCCTGCTATACATTATTTTGCTCTCTTCATAGGTAGATGCATAAATGCTAAGGATGAAGCATGTCATATGTGTGTCCCTGACCTTAGCATTCTCAGGAGTGCTGTGTTAGGAGACCAATCTTATCATATGGGAGCCATTGTAGGTCGTAGGTTGCATCATAATAGATATAATGGAGATTTCTTTGGAGGAATTTATGCAACCCGCTTAGCTAATTTTCTTGAGACAGACGTTCGTGAGGGAGATATGGAGTTGCCTCCTACTTATTTAGATTTTGATTCTATGGTTTCTCACCAGTTTGTCGAGAGGACTGAACCACCTCTCTAGTATCGACTAATCTTTAACAAACGGCATGTTGTTCGTATTACTCTTCCTGCTCCTGCCTTCTTTGATTCTCAGACAAAACGAAGATATACTATTACCAGGGAGGAGGCAGATGAGTACGAGAGGGGAGCAGAGGCAACTCGACTCCATGCTGCAGCTCAGGAGGCGATAGGTGCTACATCGAAGTACAACCCCAACTACTCTTCGTCGTAGTACGACCCCAGCTACACCCACGGGTATCCGCCAGGCTATCCCTGGCAATAAACCAACTTAGGCCAAAAGCCTAAGCTTGGGGGAGTACGTATTTCTCACCGACATTACATTTATGTTCACACACACTCATTGCTAGATGTCGGTGCCCATACCCTTTCACTGTAATATCCATGCTAGTTTATTTTCTTTTTCCTGCTTTCTTCTTGTGTGTTCGATAAAGCTTAAGAAAAAACAAAAAAATTAGTATTAGTTTATTTTTCTGCTATAGTAGTAATAATTAAAAAGAAAACCCAAAAATATTTCCCGTTCTTCTTTTGCTTGTTGGGAGCTTTCCCGTGTAAATAGTTTTATTTCTTTTCTTTTCTTTGGGGGTCGATAGGAGAAGACCATGATGAAATTGTTAAAATGGCTCTTATATGCATTATTATTGATTTAACCCAGTGCCCATATTGCTTTGTCTTCTCCTGTTTATTGAATGCTCGCAGATTCCAGCTTAGTCCAATGCACGTGCACTCTTATTATTATTCACATCGTTCGGTCGTGCAAGTGAAAGGCAATTATGATGATATATGATGGACCGACTGAGATGAGAAAAGCTAGTATGAACTCGACCTCTCTTGTTTTTGTAAATATGATGAGTTCATCGTTCTTGATTCAGCTTGTTATGAATAAACATGTTTGCAATGACAATTAGAAAACATAGTTTCTTGTGCCATGCTTGATTAGCTATGAGTTATAATGGTTTACCTTGCGTGCCAACATGCTATTAAGATGGTTATGATGTGGTATAGTGGGGTGGTATCCTCCTTTGAATGATTTAAGTGACTTGACTTGGCACATGTTCACACATGTAGTTGAAACAAATCAACATAGCCTTCACGATATTTATGTTCATGGTGGATTATATCCTACTCATGCTTGCATCCAATGTTTATTAATTTTAATGCATGTTCATGGCTGTTGTCGCTCTCTAGTTGGTCGCTTCCCGGTCTTTTGCTAGCCTTCACCTGTACTAAGCGGGAATACTACTTGTGCAGCCAATCCCTTAAACCCCAAAGTTATTCCAGATGAGTCCACTATACCTTCCTATATGCGGTATCTACCTGCCGTTCCAAGTAAATTTGTATGTGCCAAACTCTAAACCTTCAAATAAACATTTTGTTTTGTATGCTCGAATAGCTCATGTATCAACCAAGGCTGCCCTTATCTTCCATGTTAGGCGGGTTATTCTCAAGAGGAGTGGACTCCGCTCCTCACTCACGAGAAAATGGCTAGTCACCGGGATGCCCAATCCCATGCTTTATGCAAACTAAATCAAAATTTATTGCAAACAAAACTCCCCTTGGGACCTGATGTTAGTTGGAGGCACTCGTTGTTTCGAGCAAGCCATGGATTGATGCTTGTTGGTGGAGGGGAGTATAAACTTTACCATTCTGTTTGGGAACCGCCTATAATGTGTGTAGCACGGAGGATATCGCCATCTCTTACTTGTTATGTTGACAATGAAAGTATACCGCTCAAAATATTATTTATCTCTATTTCAAAACCGAGCTCTGACACCTCTACAAATCCCTGCTTCCCTCTGCGAAGGGCCTATCTATTTACTTTTATGTTGAGTCATCACACTCTTATTAAAAAAGCACTAGCTGGAGAGCACAGCTGTCATTTGCATTCATCACTATTAATCTATATTGGGTATGACTATGATTGGATCTCTTTTACCATGAATTACAATGTCTACTCAGTCCTTGATCTTTAAAGGTGCTCTGCATTTATGTTTTGCGGTCTCAGAAAGGGCTAGCGAGATACCATCCTGTTATATCATATTATGATTGTTTTGAGAAAGTGTTGTCATCCGAGATTTATTATTATGAATCGCTAGTTGATTATGCTATTGATATGAGTGATCATGAGACCTGAGAATTATTGCAAATGTGGTTAGTCATAGTATTTGCTGAAAACCTGAAAGCTAGCTTGACATATTCACAACAAGAGCAAACAAAGTTTGTAAAATTCTTTCTTTTTCTCTTTCAGTTTGTCAACTGAATTGCTTGAGGACAAGCAAGGGTTTAAGCTTGGGGGAGTTGATACGTCTCCATCATATCTACTTTTCCAAACACTTTCGCCCTTGTTTTGGACTCTAACTTGCAAGATTTGAATGGAACTAACCCGGACTGACGCTGTTTTCAGCAGAATTTCCATGATGTTGTTTTATGTGCAGAAAACAAAAGTCTTCGGAATGACCTGAAACTCCGCGGAATATCTTATAAAAAATAATAAAAAATCCTCGCCAAAGATGAAGACCAGGGGGCCCACACCCTATCCACGAGGGTGGGTGGCGCCCCCCCATAGGGCGCGCCCCCTACCTCGTGGGCCCCCTGGAGACCTTCCGACGCCAACTCCAACTCTATATATTTGCTTTCAGGGAGAAAAAATAGGAGAGAAGAAATCATCGCGTTTTACGATACGGAGCCGCCGCCAAGCCCTAAAACCTCTCGGGAGGGCTGATCTGGAGTCCGTTCGGGGCTCCGGAGAGGGGGATTCGTCGCCGTCTTCATCATCAACCATCCTCCATCACCAAGTTCATGATGCTCACCGCCGTGCGTGAGTAATTCCATTGTAGGCTTGCTGGACGGTGATGGGTTGGATGAGATCTATCATGTAATCGAGTTAGTTTTGTTAGGTTTTGATCCCTAGTATCCATTATGTTCTGAGATTGATGTTGCTATGACTTTGCTATGCTTAATGCTTGTCACTAGGGCCCGAGTGCCATGATTTCAGATCTGAACCTATTATGTTTTCATGAATATATGTGAGTTCTTGATCCTATCTTGCAAGTATATAGTCACCTACTATGTGTTATGATCCGGCAACCGCGAAGTGACATTAATCGAGACCACTCCCGGTGATGACCATAGTTTGAGGAGTTCATGTATTCACTATGTGCTAATGCTTTGTTTCGGTTCTCTATTAAAAGGAGGCCTTAATATCCCTTAGTTTTGATTAGGACCCCGCTGCCACGGGAGGGTAGGACAAAAGATGTCATGCAAGTTCTTTTCCATAAGCACGTATGACTATATTTGGAATACATGCCTACATTACATTGATGAATTGGAGCTAGTTCTGTGTCACCCTAGGTTATGACTGTTACATGATGAACCGCATTTGGCATAATTATCCATCAACGATCCGATGCCTATGAGCTTTCCATATACTGGTTTACGCTTGTTTACTTTCCTGTTGTTGCTGTTACAATCACTACAAAATACCAAAAATATTACTTTTGCTTTTTTTACTTTTGTTACCGTTACCATCACTATCATATTACTTTGCTACTAAACACTCGGCTGCAGATACTAAGTTTCCAGGTGTGGTTGAGTTGACAACTTAGCTGCTAATACTCGAGAATATTCTTTGGCTCCCCTTGTGTCGAATCAATAAATTTGGGTTGAATACTCTACCCTTGAAAACTGTTGCGATCCCCTATACTTGTGGGTTATCAGCATGTCCCTCGTGCACATCTGGCTCGGATCGCGGTGCCCGTTCATCCGACAGATCAGATGAGGCCGGCCTTGGAGCGGGAGAACCTGACGCTCGACAAAGGTGACCAGCAGGTTAGATGCCATGATGCCCTCCGCCTCTGTCAGCACCCGGAGCCGGCTGATGGCGGCGGCGTTGTCGGCCGATATGGGCTTCGGCTTATAGCCCAAGTTGGCCCAAGGCTCGGCCGGAGGGCCGGCTTCGTAGGGCGGCAAGTTGATGAAGTCGATCACCGGGTCGACGTTCTCCACATAGAAATATGATTTCTACCACAGTTTCACCAACTGCGACAGCTTGATGGCGCGGAAGGCATTCTTCGCTGACGGCCGGCGCACCACGACGAAGGAACCGCAATGGGCCGCCTTCTCCTTAGCGGAGGTGCCCAGTTTGGTGTAGAAGAAGGCCCCCCACTGTCAGATTTCGGGTTCCGGCAGACCCTTGAGGTTCGAACACTGGGGTACGCGTGGAGATTTCACCTTCTACCTACCTGCACCCCACCGCCTCGCTAAGATCTAAGCTATGGAAAGAACAGCACCAGAGACACAGGGTTTATACTGGTTCAGGCCACCGTTGTGGTGTAATACCCTACTCCAGTTCGTGGTGTGGTGGATTGCCTCTTGGGCTGATGATGATGAGCAATACAAGGAAGCACAGCCTCGCGAGGGTCTGTTCTTAGCTGGGGCGATGAACTGCCAGGAGGAGTTCAGTCACCCTTCTCTCTCTCTCTCTCTCTCTCTCTCTCTCTCTGCGTCATGCTACTCGATCCGACCCTAGCTTGTTTCTGGATTGGCCGATCTCTCGATGCCTTATCTCCCCCCTACCCATGGGGGTGGCAAGTCCTATTTATAGGCAAAGGCCCTGGGCCTCTTCCAAAATATTGAGCGGGAAGGGCGCCAACAATTGGCCATTTTGAAGGGGAACATCTGGTACACTTATCCTGACTAAAGTTGGTCCTCGCCTGCCAAAGGCTCTGGTGGTGACGCTGGCTTGGGCTCCACAATGACTTCCTCCCTGCCGTTGGGCTGGTCTTGGTCTCGTTGCACTGAAACGGGTGCCTTTGCTTGATGCTCTCGCCTGCGCTTGCTCCCTTTGCACCAAAGAGGAAAGGAGGACACAGCGCGGGCTGGCGCCCGCCTGGCGCCCTTGGTCGTCATGGCTTGCGTCACGGGCACCTCGTGAGGTACCCCGCCTTGATCTCTTCGTCTCCTCGCGAGCCAGCCTGATGAGGCCGTGCCTGAGGAAGCTCCGTGTCGTCCGCCCCGCGAGGCTTGGACCCTCGCGAAGGTCTTGGGTCTGTGTTGATGAAGATGGGCCGTGCTGGGCCCCCCTTTGAGCCACGCCGCAGGCCGCAGGCAGGCAAGTCTGGGGACCCCCGTTCCCAGAACGCCGACAGTAGCCCCCGGGCCCAAGGCGCGCCTGGACTTGGCCGTGCAGGGAGGCGAAAGGGCAAGGGTGAAGCGCCGCGGGCCCTAACAGCCTGCGGCCTTGGGCACCGCGTGGCGGTTGATTGGTCGTGGGTGTCTCCACTTCCCCACGACGCCTCGGCAACTGCACGGATTGGACAAGTCCCTGCATGCAAAGCGGGTCATGATTACCTGCGATCGTGGAGGCTGACGGTTGGCCCTCGCCGGCTATAAGTACGGAGCAGCGCGCGCCCTTCCAGTTCATCCCCCCTTGCTTCTCCTTCTTCTTCATGGCTCCGTCGAGGAGGTTCTCGGCCGCAGAGAAGGGGAAGGCTCGCCAGGTTGAGCCTGCCTCTCCCCCGCCCAAGCGCGGCCGAGGGCGCCCTCGCAAACATCCTGTGGCCACCACGGCAGCTCCCCGCGGCCATGGAGATGATTTTTAGCATGGTGACGGGCGGACAGCTGCGGCTGGGGGGCGCGCTTCGGTCGCGCATTCCCCTAGGCCGCGCTTTCGCGCTGCAGAGGTGATGCCGGAGTTCGTTGTGTGGTTGGCGGAGCCGACTTGCGCCCAGCTTCAACTTCCTCGCTTCCTCCTTGGCGAGCTCCCGGCCGGCGCCCTGGGCGGCCTCTTACTTCAGGCAGACGGCTGCTGCAGCCGGGCCTCATGGGCTTCACTGGAGGTCTCCGCAGCCGGGAGTCTGGCCTTGACCCGCGGTTGGCAGATGTTTGCCCGCGCGCGTGGCCTGAGCCGTCGGTGCACCCTGCACTTCAAGTTTGACGGCGATGCCACCCTCTATGTGAGGGTGTTTGGGGAAGATGGTCGCCGCGCAGGGTGCTGCCCTGAGGACGACGACCGCGGCCGGGGACCCAGCCCCGGCGATGATGGAGAGGACAACGCTCGCGTGATTGGCGGCGCTCAGGGTTCCCCAAGCTTCACCGGTTCTTCTTCAGGTGGCTACTCTTCTAGCAGTGGCCGCGGTCAGCCTCCACGTCGTCGTACATGTTTGGGGGGTGGTAGCGCGTCTGCTCGCCATCGCGCCTCGATGAAGCGCTAGAGGGAGTCTGCTTGAGCCCCGGAGGCAGCTCGAGTCTTCCTTGTAGGCCGGTGTGAGGCGAGCTGCGCCTGATTTGCTCTTTCTTTTCCTTTTTCCTGCGTAAAAAGACAGTAGCGTGGAGCCCTGCGGGGGCGTGTTTGGGTTATTGCTGTTAATCATTGCTTTACTTCCGTTATCGTGCCTTCCGGCTACGTGCCCGCGCGTGGATAGTTCCCGGCCCCAGCCGTGGGGGGGCGACCAACCCAGTCCCTGTGTTCGTGTCGCGGTGCCCGTGGGGCACGGACTGGAGGGGTGCTCCTGTAATGGACCCAGGTTGCGGAACCTTTGAACGACTAGGACAGAAACACTCACGAGGGCACTCGGCTGCCCCCCTCGCGAGGCCTTGCATAAGAGAAATCGAGGCAGGAGAGTGAAAAGGCGAAGAACCTCAAGTCAAAGACGGTAACAACTTCAACAAAACTTCGAATGAGAATGAACAAGCCAACTGCGGAAAGCAAATGAAAAAGCCGCGTCCGGCACCTAATCTAGTCTTCGATGTCTTCTCACCAGCGCGGAGCTAAGTGTTGCCACTGGGCGTGGGAGGGAGCCCCAGGGCCTGAGGCCGGCGCTCCTGAGACTCCGGGGCGTGTACATCCCCAACTCATTATTACGTGAGAGTGTCACGGGTGGCGAGCTTCACAGGCGTTGGCCTTTTTCACAGGCTCTGGGCCTTCCTTGGGGGAAGCAAGCTTCACGGGCATTTGCCCTCTTCACAGGCTCTGGGCCTTTTCCAAAAAGGATAATCTTCACAGGCATTCGCCTTCTTCACAGGCTCTGGGACTTTTTGAAAAAGGATAATCTTCACAGGCATTCGCCTTCTTCACAGGCTCCGGGCCTTTTCCAAAAAGGATAATCTTCACAGGCATTCGCCTTCTTCACAGGCTCTGGGCCTTTTCCAAAAAGGATAATCTTCACAGGCATTCGCCTTCTTCACAGGCTCTGGGCCTTTTCCAAAAAGGATATTCTTCATAGGCATTCGCCTTCTTCACAGGCTCGGGGCCTTTTTAGGGGTAGAACCTCCGGAGGTGCTGGATGTTCCATGCGTTCTGGACCGGCACCCCCTCCTGAGTCTCCAAGCGCGCGGAGCCAGGCCTGAAAACATGAACAACCTTGAACCGGCCCTCCCACATGGGAGAGAGCTTGTGCAGTCCCTCCCTGGAGCACGAGGTCTCCTACCTCGAGAGTTCTGGGGCAGATGTTGCGGCAGTGATATCGTCGCAGTGCTTGTTGGTACCTCGCCGCACGCAGCGCGGCTTCTCGGTGACGTTCCTCCCCCAGCATGAGGTCCATCCCCTGCATGGCGTCCTGCTGCGCCTCGTCGAACGCCAGGACCCATGCGGAGCGACGTCTGACCTCGAGAGGGAGGACCGCTTCAGCTCCATAGACCAGGAAGAACAGGGTCTCTCCAGTCGGCTTGGTCGCGGTTGTGCGGATGGACCACAACACGGACTGAAGCTCATCATACCAACCTCTACCGCAGGCCTCCAACTTCTTCTTGAACGTCCTGGTCTTGAGGCCCCTTAGGATCTCTGCGTTGGCTCGCTCGGCCTGGTCGTTGCTTCGGGGGTGTGCCACCGAAGCGTAGCATATCTGCGTTCCAAGTTTAGCACAGTATGTTTTGAAGAGGTTACTGGTGAACTGCGAACCGTTGTCTGTGATGATGCGGTTCGGCACCCCGAACCGGCTCACAATGCCCCTGATGAACTTGACCGCGAAACCCGCGGGGATGGTGCGGACGGCCTCTACTTCAGCCCACTTGGTGAACTTGTCCACGGCGACGTAGAGGTAGCGGTAGCCCCCTGGCGCCCGAGGAAATGGGCCCGGGATGTCCAGCCCCGAGATTGCGAATGGCCACGAAAGGGGTATAGTCTGCAGGCCTCCTGCCGGCTGATGGATCTGCTTGGCGTGGAACTGGCAGGCCTCACAAGCCTTCACCAGTTCGGCAGCGTCATTGAGTGCGGTGGGCCAATAAAACCCACTGCGGAACGCCTTGCCGACGAGGGTCCGTGATGATGAATGATGCCCACAGTCTCCGCCGTGTATATCTTCCAGCAGTTCCTTTCCTTGCTCCCTGGAGATGCAGCGCAGGGATACATCGTTTGGTCGCTTCCGGTAGAGCTCTCCATCCTTGATGCAGTGTGCCGTGGCCAGTCGTGCCACACGCTCCGCTTCCTCCTCCTTCTCCGGCAGGGTCCCTTGTGTTAAGTAACTCCGGAGCTCCGTGATCCAGCACCCCTCCTGAGGCTCCATCGTTAGGAGCAGGCGTGCTCTCGAGGCCAGGCCATAGACCGGGGCTCCTGAGGCGGGTGGCTGGGGGAGCTCCTCCCGAGGCTGAGCCGTGTTTGACACTGACGGCAGGGCTGAGGGCTTGAAGAGCCGCTCCTCGAAGACGCCAGGCTCCTGAGGTAACCGCCTGGACGCCCGTCTGGTGATGTCGTCGGCCTCCTGATTGGTGCCACGGGGCACATGTTGCAACTCCAACCCCCAGAACTGCTTCTCCATCCTGCGGACCTCCGCAAGGTAAGCTTCCATGTGCTCATCTTTCGGCTCGTACACCTTGTTGGAGAAATTGACAAGGAGCTGCGAATCGCCCTTGATGGTGAGGCGTTTCACCCCCAGGGCAGCTGTGGCCTTCAAGCCCGCTATTAGACCTTCATACTCCGCTATGTTGTTGGAGACCTTTTCACCTCGCTGGAAACAGAGATGTACAGCGTAGTAGAGCTTGTCCTGAGTGGGCGATATGAGCACCGCCCCAGCCCCAGCGCCATGCCTGGAGAACGCCCCATCAAAGTACATGACCCAGCCTTCCGGCGCCTCGCTTCCCGGGGAGAGAGATCGATCCTCGTCGGCCTTGAGGCCTGGTGCCTCCGTCCATTCTGCCACAAAATCTGCTAATGCTGCTCCCTTGATGACTCTGGTCGTGCTAAATTCGAGCTGAAACGCTTGCAGTTCTATGTTCCACTCAGCGACCCTCCCGGCTGAGTTAGGGCTCCTGAGCACTCTTTCCAAGGGGTATGACGAGACGACCTTGATAGGGTGACCCTGAAAATAGTGTCGCAGCTTGCGCGAGGCCACCAGTAGCGCGAGGAGGAGCTTCTGAGGCATGGGGTACCGTGCCCTTGCGTCCCGCAACACCGTGCTGACGAAGTACACTAGGTGATCAACGAGGTTGGGTGCGTCAGTGCTGGTGGCGCCCTCCGGAGACCATGGCGCCTCCTGAGGCGATGAGGCTTCCGGAGGCTGGCCATCTGGGAGAGGGGCCTCTTCCGCCTCCGGTGCACTCCTCTGCGGCAGCTGATCCTCCCTAGCCGCGGTGGCGGTTTCTGTGGGCCTTCCTTGTTCCTGTTTTGCCTTGTCCCGGGTTGCTGCTGTGGTTCTGATTCGACGCTCCTCCCTAACCGCCACCAGGGCTGCGCTGGCGGAGTAGGGAGTGGCGGCGAGGTAAAGCACCGGGGGCTCTTGAGGGCGCGGAGCTACCATGACCGGAGGGCTGGTCAGGTATCTCTTGAGATCTTGGAACGCCTTGTCGGCCTCTTCAGTCCATTCAAAGGGCCCCTTTTTCTTCATTAGCTGGAAGAAGGGCAGCGCTCGCTCCCCCAACTTGGAGATGAAGGGCCCTAGCGCGGTCACGCGCCCAGTGAGCTTCTGCATTTCTCTGAGGGTCTTTGGGGGGCTCATGTCCTCGACCGCTTTGACCTTTTCCGGGTTAGCCTCGATGCCTCGGTGGGATGCGAGGAAACCCAAGAGCTTACCCGAGGGGACTCCGAACACACACTTCTCTGGGTTGAGCCGCAGGTTCACTGCATTGAGGCTCGCGAAGGTTTCCTCCAGGTCTTGTATCAGGGTCCTAGCCTCCCGAGACTTCACCACAATGTCATCGACGTAAGCCTCAACATTCTTCCCGAGCTGCGGGCCCAAGGTGATGTGCATCAGCCGCTGAAAGGTCGCTCCTGTGTTACGCTGCCCAAATGGCATGCATGTGTAGCAGTACACCCCACACGGGGTTAGGAAGTCTGTCTTTTCGACGTCTTCTACCGCCATCTTGATCTGATGATACCCAAGAAGGCATCCAAGAAGCATAGCAGGTTGCATTCTGCGGTGGAATCAACGATCTGGTCGATGCGGGGGAGCGGGAACGGATCTTGCGGGCAGGCCTTGTTGAGGTTGGTGAAGTCGACACACATGCGCTCCTTCCCTCCCTTCTTTGGCACAACGACAGGATTGGCCAACCAATCCGGGTATCGGACCTCACGGATGACCCCAGCGGCCTCTAGTTTGCGGGTCTCTTGGACGATGAAGGCCTGCTTTTCTGTGGACTACCGCCTTTCCTTCTGCTTCACAGGGCGCACGTTGGGGCACACGTTGAGGTGATGCTCGATCATGCCCCTAGGGATCCCCGCCAACTGGTCGGGCTCCCAAGCGAATACCTTCTTTTTCACGCGCAGGAACTTGACCAGGGCCTCCTCCTGCTCGGGCTCGAGGTTGGCGCTTATGGTGAAAGTGGCGTTGGTGGACCCGTCCTCATCGACGGGTATCTGCTTGGTTTCTGCCTTGTCTTGGGTGAACAACTGTTTCTTCTTGGCGGGTGCAGCCCCCTTGGGCTCGGGGGTCTCCGAGTCGGTGGGCTGTGCCGACGCCGCGATCTTGAAGGTGAGCTTGAGCACTCGCAGCGCGTCTCCGGTGTCCCCGTGCACGGATAGGACACCGCTGCTCCCGGGCATCTTCATGAGGTTGTACGCCGGGTACATCGCGGCCATGAACTGGGCCAGCGCTGGGTAGCCGAGGATGGCGTTGTATGGGAGGCCGATGGGGGCGATGTCGAAGTTGACCAGCTCCATGCAGAAGTTGTCGTAGGTGCCGAAGGTTACTGGGAGCCGGATCTGTCCCAAGGAGCCGGATGACCCGCCCCCAACAACTGAGAAGGGCCGGCTGGGTTGCAGCCGTTCCAAGGGTATGCAGAGGAGGTCGAAGGCCTCAACCGAGAGCACACTGAGACCCGCGCCGCCATCGATGAGAGTTCTGGTGACGGCCACCTGGCAGATGGTGGGGGTGCACAGCATGGGAAGCGCACCCGAGCAGGCCGAGTTGGAGGGGTGGTCCTGCGGGCTGAAGGTCAGGCCGGCCTTGGGCGCCGCCCGGTCCGGGAGAGCCCCCTGCCGCGTGGAAGCGACGCTGACCCGGCGAATGAATGGCTTGACGTGGTGACTTGTAGGCGGCGCCTACGATCCGCCCAGGAGGGCCGCGACGACCGGGGGTGTTGGTGTAGCATGGTGGGCGAGGAAGAGGCCGCGGAGCTCCTCCCAAGAGGCCACGAAGGCTGCCGGCAGGTGGAGCAGCCATGCGCGCGGAGCGCCGGTGAGGGCCATGGGAAACCAGCTGGCCATGACCCTATCATCACCTCCAGCTTCGAGGATGGCCTCCTCGTACGCCAGCAAGAAGGCCAGCGGATCAGTCGTGCTGCTATAGCGCGGCGGCGTCGTTGGTTTGAACTTGTCTGGCCATCGTACCCGTTGCAGGGCCGGGGCCAGGGCTCGGAGCCCCCTGGCCCCCGTGCTGGCACCGGCGACCGGAGCGGGCGACGCGCTACTCATCGCGAGGCAGGTCGTGGCAGTGGCGGAAGGGAAAACTCCGGTGCACCCCTACCTGGTGCGCCAAATGTCGGATTTTGGGTTCCGGCAGACCCTTGAGGTTCGAAAACTGGGGTGCGTGCGGAGATTTCGCCTTCTACATACCTGCACCCCACCGCCTCGCTAAGATCTAAGCTATGGAAAGAATAGCACTAGAGACACAGGGTTTATACTGGTTCGGGCCACCGTTGTGGTGTAATACGCTACTCCAGTTTGTGGTGTGGTGGATTGCCTCTTGGGCTGATGATGATGAGCAATACAAGGAAGCACAGCCTCGCGAGGGTCTATTCTTAGCTGGGGTGATGAACTGCCAGGAGGAGTTCAGTCACCCTTCTCTCTCTCTCTCTCTCTCTCTGTGATGCTACTCGATCCGAACCTAGCTTGTTTCTGGATTGGCCGATCTCTCGATGCCTTATCTCCCCCCTACCCATGGGGGTGGCTAGTCCTATTTATAGGCAAAGGCCCTGGGCCTCTTCCAAAATATTGAGCGGGAAGGGCGCCAACAATTGGCCATTTTGATGGGGAACATCTGGTACACTTATCCTGACTAAAGTTGGTCCTCGCCTCCCAAAGGCTCTAGTGGTGACGCTGGCTTGGGCTCCACAATGACTTCCTCCTTGTCGTTGGGCTGGTCTTGGTATCGTTGCACCGAAACGGGTGCCTTTGCTTGATGCTCTCGCCTGCGCTTGCTCCCTTTGCACCAAAGAGGAAAGGAGGACACGGCGCGGGCTGGCGCCCACCTGGCGCCCTTGGTCGTCATGGCTTGCGTCACAGGCACCTCGTGAGGTACCCCGCCTTGATCTCTCTGCCTCCTCGCGAGCCATCCTGATGAGGCCGTGCCTGAGGAAGATCCATGTCGTCCGCCCCGCGAGGCTTGGCCCCTCGCGAAGGTCTTGGGTCTGTGTTGATGAAGATGGGCCGTGCTGGGCCCCCCTTTGAGCCACGCCGCAGGCCGCAGGCAGGCAAGTCTGGGGACCCCCGTTCCCAGAACGCCGACACCCACAACTTTATAGTGGGGAGGATGCCGAGGTAGCCCTCGCACTCCGTGACAAAGGCGGACAGCAGCGTCACAGTGTTGGGCGTCAAGTGATGCGGCTAAAGATGGTAGAACTCCATGAAGGAGCGGAGAAACCCACTCGCCGGCAGCCCGAAGCCACAGAGGAAGTGCGAGCGGAAGACGACCCGCTCGCCTCCTTGCGGCACCGGCGATATTTCCTTCTTCGGCGGCACGCGCACCTTGACGAAGCCTGGGCCGGGAAGCCGCCGTGTCGCGCAGAGGAAGGTAAGGTGGTCGTCAATCACCACCGAGCCATCCCAGTCCCCTCCCTTCTCGCGCGTCATGGAGACCGAGCAGGATCGAGCAAGAAGCTTGGGGCGAGGGAGCCTAACGGCGGCAAGCTACAGCTGCACTCTGGTGAGGCTCGAGGGCGTTGCGGCGAGAGGAAGAAGAAGAAGACTAGAAAGAGGCAGGAGGGCGCGCGTGCTCTGCCGCTCCCCCTACTTATAGCCAGTGGGCTATGAAGTCGAGGAGACGAGGCGTGGGATCGTGGGATTAACTGTGCCCACGACCCCACGTCCCCGTTTTTGTCGCGCGAGTTACTGCGTGCAGTAACTCCGCAAGGAAGCACAACCAGCCGCCTCGGCCGCAGCGGATCCGCTCGCGTGCCGAGGCCCGTTAGTGGCGGGCCCAGCCTCCTGTCACATCCCATCGCGTGCATGGGCTAGTAGGCTGGCCCGGCTGGCTGACGCCACGTGGCGTGCCTATGACGGACGGCGGGCCTGGAGGCTTATCTAGCACAACACCTGGTTCCCGCCGTTGCGTTCGAAGTTTTCAGACAAATCCGTCTGGACGTGGCCGACTCCCTCCAGGCGGCATGCCGGGAGTTGGATGAAGCTTCCGTCCAATGCACCCATGGAAGGAAACTACTGAGGCTTGTCGGCTCCTCAGTCGCGGCTCCTCACCAGCTTCGGGGACTATTGTCGGAGTAATGGGCCACAGGTAGCCTAACCCGAGTCCTTGAACATTCAAGACATCGGGGCCAGCTTCGCCCCTCAGGACATCAAGATGAAGCGCCACCTTCTGATGGCCGGCTTGCCCAAGCGGTCGGCTGCTAGAAGGCGGCTGAGCTCCAGAAGGCGGCACCAAGATGGGCCGACTCCTTGTAGGTGGCCTCCAGAGAGGCCGGCTCCTAGCAGGCGGCCCCCGGCGCCCTCAGATTCTGTGCCCCCATTAAGAAGACAAGACAGGGTGAGGCTACAGTGTAGCCCATCACCCCAGTATCCAGGGCCGGGCGTGGCCACAGTTCACCATATAGGAGGAGATCTCCACCCGGCACGGCACTGTTTCCACTCCACCCCTGACGTCACTGCAGGCAGGCGGAGCCCTGTTCCCACGACGACCTGTCGGTACGGCCTGCAGGCGGCGGGCCCTACCGGGCAGCGAGAGCCTGGAGGACGGCGGTGGCTTCACCAGTCGGACCCGAGGAAGGCCGGCCTCCAGCAGGCGGCCCCCTCCTCCCTCGGGGTCCATGCGCCATTAAGCAGATAAGACAGGGAGTGGCTACAGTGATCTCCCACCAGTCGACGAGACTGTAGCCATGCTTCCCTGACCAAGTACACGTCATTAGCATCATGGGTACAGTAACCAGCAGCCGGCAAGACCCGCAAGCGGTGGGAGCGGCCTGTCGGCTCCGTACCAGACCAGGCGGCAGGCCCCAACAGCCGGCAGAGAATCCGGCGACCAGAGACACTGACAGCCAGGTCCTACACCCGGCCAGATTACTATTGTACCCCTGGGGGGTAGGCCTATATAAACACCCCAGGGCACCCATGCAAAGGGTTCCCAACCTGTTAGACCTAGACTCATACCTAGAGGAAGGAGAGAGTGTGCCTGCCTTCTTCTACCTCTAGCATACATCTCGAGGAGCACCATTGTATCCACTAGCGCCTTAGTGATCATGCGGTGACCCCGCAGAGCAGGACTAGGGGTGTTATTTCCTAGGAGAGCCCCAAACCTGGGTAAAGTACGTCGGCGTTCCTGTCTATGCCTCATCCCGCTTCCGGGAACCGGCGATGTTCTACTCGCTCCCACCATGATAAGCCATCCTTTGGCATATGTCGCACCCAACCCCTGACACCTAGTGTTGGCCCATAAATAGTACAGTGCTACTTTTGTGCAGTCCATGAAGTGACTATCCAGTCTTTTTGTGTCTATTTTCAAATGGCACTGCATGCAGTGACTACTATTCTTTTGTGCAGTTCCACAAAAATTGCGGTCACTTTGTTTGTTCGGGCAGACATCTGTCTTTACAAATATCAACCAGCTAGTAAACATATACCCACCTTGTATTTTCGGTTTAAACACGCCTCTTCCGCTTAGCATCTGTCATGTTTTGCACTAGAAAATTCGGTATTGTCATGTTTGGCCCTGGACAATTTCGTACTGAATTGATTTGCTGGTTCAGAGTAGACATATAGAGCCTATTCCTCATCAGACCAAGGATATCCATGTTCGTAGTGATGGAAGAGGTGAAATCGATACAACCAAAATTGAGCATCCAATCATTGAATCATGTCCTGCACCTCCAATGTAGGTCCACCCTGCCAATAAATTCACATGCAAACCACTAATATTACTATCTAATGACAGTACAAAAAGAGTAGCAAGATAGTAGCAAACTATGTACCTTCATAATGAACAGCTCATAGTGCCACCAATTGGATATAAAGGTTTGGAAGAAAACATGCTCCTAATGCTGAACCATTTGGATTTTTTGTGCAGCTGCACTAAAATCGAGCATCCTGTTTGCATAGATATTGAAAGTGTGATTACTATAAAAGTGGCACTAGTTGAAGCATAGACTCACAAATATAAGCATTCCAATTTCTTAATGGGAAAAGGTAGCAAGACTGTTTCTAACCACCTATTTGAAGGAATAAATAAGGCAACAACGGCCGATGTCAGGAAGGCATATATTTTTTTTTCTTAAAAAGTGAACCACTCCTGACCTTTCCTCTTCTTTTAAGCATATTTTCTGCAGTTTAACTACAATAAAATGCCATCACGGCCTTGACAATTCAGTGACACTGTACAAAAATAAATTACTTAACATTACATCATGATGTCAGGTATGTAATCTATAAGCATTAACAGTGCAAAATTCTCAAGGTAGTAACAAGTTTCATCTTTGGTATACTGGCTGTGCAACAATATTAGAATGCCTTAGCTGAAAAATCTTTAATACATCCACAATCAACAGCTAACCCTGAAATAATCCAGTGACATTAAATGGCATTGCTTAAATTTATCGGTGGCATTAGACTGAATGTGGCATTAGTTAAATGTGGCATCACTTTAGCGGTAGCATGGCTTGACTTTACCGCTGGTGTTATACTAACAACAAAAAAGTGGCAATAAGAGCATGGGATGCCCATTCGAACAGTGGGCGCACCAGTATGATGTACCTCCACGGACGCATAGAGTGGTGCCCAGAGCAACAAATATCCAGGCAGCATATTGGATTACGTCCCATTTTTGTTCTCTTTAGCCACCTTTTTCCTATGTGAGGACAACAAACCGATCGACCTAGTCATTCTCTATTGCGTTGTCATGCCTTTCTACCCTTTTTCACTCTTTTTCAACCAAGAGACACGAGACTCGCTCCTTAGCTACTGATTTTGCCCTTTTCAACCTAGATGCGGGTTCGATGCCTAGTCTCTTGGACAATACTTCCTCCCTTCCTTTCCTTATTCAACCCAGACATGGATTAGTCTGCATGAAGTAGGGTTTCCTTTAATAGTGCAAATTAAGATTTTCATCTGCGTGACCAGCAGAGAAGAGGATAGTAAATTGGGAAGATGGTGGTGTGGAAAAAGATCCACATGCAGCGACGTGGCACATGGGGCAATAGAACAAGGGTATGGTTCAAAAAGAGGTAGCATACCTGAGGGTCGGCGGGAAGTGGCTTCGCTTGTGGTCGTCGCCTCTCCACACACACTACGGTAGCGAGCTTGGGGACGGATGCCATCCCGCGCGGGCGCTAAGTCTGAGAGGACGGCCTTGTCGTTAGTGCGTAACCTCGCTCGCCGACGACGAGTGCGTTAATGCTACACGTCCTTTTGTTCCCCGGTGGATCTAAGACCACCAGTGAGGAGGGAGAGAGGGGCCGTCTTTTTTAGATCTGGAGAGAGGGTGATAGTGTGAGAAGCAAGTGGGCATCCCTTAGCAAGAAAGTGCTGAAGCTCCAGCCTATATATCTTTTTTGATACTAGTACTAGAGGTGGAGTAGTGGTAGTGTAGTTTATATTTGCTCTGCATACAGTACCAGTTAGTCGTGCTTCAAAACTGAATGGCATGCCATGAAAAAATAAAGGTCGATAACTAATGCGGCACCTCGGGCCAACGAGGCCAGATCGCATTTTGCATGAGAAATTACACACCATGTTTTGTTGACATGTGGTCCCGTTCCAACATGTTAGTGAGACGACGGGAAGTCCTTTTGTACAAATTCCGAACGGACGTCTATGTAGGTCGAGGCGCCTCTTTGTGTACCGTGGCAACCGTCCATCGCCTCTTTGCCTTTCCCTCTTGGTTTGGAACTGCTGTCGCATGCTCTTCCTCCCTCCACCATTTGCCTTCACCCTTCCTTCTGCCATTGTTCGATCATCTTCTATTGAGGGAACAGGCCGGAAACGACCCCGTTATTCTTGCCTCGATCTGAAAGATGACGTGGTGAAGGAACTCATTGATTGGTGCGACGTCATCACCTCGGCTAGCATGGTAGGTTCGTTCAAGACCATTCTCGACTCAACTAATGACATCATTACAAGGAACCCAAGGGTCCAGGAGTGGTTTGATCTCCCCTATCTTCTTTGCCGTGACCCAGCTGACTGGCGCGCGAACGACGGAGGCCTCGCCTTGTGCAAATTGATGTCGCTTGATAATGATACATGTGATGTTAAGATGCCATCATTTGATGGTAAGTCATGGGCAGGCGCAAATGGAGATTGCGTTGTTTATATTGGGTACAACTGCGAGTGGGAACTTGTGAATGTGTACACTCGTCACTGGGTTCCACTTCCAAAAATATCAGAATACCCAGAGGTTGAGCACACCGGTATTCTACGTATGTTCAACTATGACCATGGTGACTGTCGTCTATAGAAGATAGCAATTTGTCGAGTTCCCGACCGCTCTTGGGGTTATAGGAATGCTTGTGTTGTCGCTATCTTCGACAAGCTTGTTACCGTCCTTCATACTTTGACTCGATGGATATGGCTCAAAACTCAGTTTCTATACACGGATGTGTATTGTGATGCAATTCAATATGAGGGTCTTGTGTTTGCTGCCACCACTCGTGGCACTATTTTTGCATGGAATCCTGGTGCTTTCGATACGTTTGTCTCCCACCATAATTATAATTGTTTCATCCATATGCATGCGGGTTGGCTAGTTTCCCTTTACTAATTAACCTTCTTGTGTTTCCAAGGTCCTGTGAACATTCCACCACCTATACTTGAAAACTTTTATAACCAAGGGGGAGATGACGATGATGATGATCACGAGCATGAGGACCCATATACTCAGTGGCGCCTGGCAACTTATTCCGATGGATCACCTCTTCTTGTCTGTATACAGGGCACTACTGATGTTACTAAGGAAGCAGGTGTTGTCTCCCATGGTCGCACTCTCCGGACCTATTCCAACACCCGTTGCAGAGTATTTGGGATGGATACTACTGTGCTAGCGCCAACACCTTCTCCCCGATTTAGTATTGATACTCTTGGAGAAAACTCGCTCTTCCTTGGACAAAACTATCCAATGATGGTGAAAGGCGATCCAGCTGTTGTTGACACAACGTTACTACCATTTATGAGAAGAAACTGTATCTATACCTTGGACATTGCTATGGTTCCCTACCATGGCTATCACAATATGCGTCCTGATATAGGCTGCTTCAGCCTCGATGATCAGTGCTGCGTTGGTCTCGAGATTGACAATAGCTGGCCCTTCCCAGAGAAGCTCTTCTGGTTCAAAGCAAGCGTTTCCAACGCCGAGGATTGGTTAAGCTGAAGTTCATTTCATTGCTTTTTATTTGTTGTGTGATGAAAACTTTAGTATTTTCTAGAATGTTTTGTTGGAACTAATCTATAATCCAACTTGTATCCTTGTTGTCGTTGTGTGTTGATGACTTGTTGTATGTAATGAATGGTACATTTGCATATGCATGTCGTAAACTCAATTTATGAATGGTTTTTGACTCACTTCTTGGAGTGTTAGTGCCGTAGTAGTATAGCCAGCATCCGGTTATATGAAGTTGCCACATGACATAGAGCTAGGTGTCGCACGGAGGCCGAGAAATATGGTGACAGCGTGACTGCGTGAGGTGGGATTGTACGTAGTATGATGTAGGCACAGGGCTTGCCGTGTTTCCTACTCCTCCGGTCTAAATGTGGAGAAGATTTGGTCGAGTTCTTCCTCCTTTTGCTGACACGTGGGGCATCTAGCATCCAGGTCGTTTCATGCAAGAAAATGGAGTGCTAGTTCAAGCCACGTGATGTGCATCTTGGGTTAAACTGTAAGTAGAATCTTACTACTCTTGAGTAACTCCAAAAGTGGCCACCGAAGATCTTTATTGGATTTGTTTTTCATCACTAGCATGTTGAGGTGAAAGATGTGCAGGTTCAGTGGGTCCTCTTGCGTTTTCACTGACATGTGGGACCGCATGTGAGAAAAAAGACGATGGGCTCTGCGCGTCTACTTGCTAGCTAAGAAGAGAGATAGAGGAGGGCTGGGCACGGACTCCAGGAAATTTGTTCTACGTAACCAACACCTCGATATAGTGGGGTGGCATGCTCCTCACACGTCACCCACACGAGTCCCATATGATACCAATTTTCTTGGAGTCCATGCTATGCCCATCTCTTCTCCCTCCTATTTTCTCACCCATCATGCGATGGGCGAGGTGGGGGTTTGCTGATAGTCGGTTTGCTCAACTGCGGTCCCACTTGTAAGTGAAAATGCAACACAGCATGCATTCCCCCTTGAGCGGCATGCCAGACCAACCGTGTGGGGGTGTGATGCGAACACAACAGGCTTTTCCTTTTGAACTTGTAACTTGTAAAATTTGGTTCTGCTCCATGGCGCGACCGATAGATAGAAATAATGTTTTTCCCTAGAGTAATGAGAAGTTTGGTTCTGGAGCGATTCATGCATGGAGTACGTACGAAAATTATGAAGTTGATGCAAAAGGTAAGACAATTACTACTAGTACCATATATTACTAGATGGATTTGACGGAAAGATAAAGATACATATATACGGATCCATCAACGACATCCTCACCCCCTAGTGCGCCGGGTCACCAACCGACGTGTGAGGAGCAGCAGCATTGGCGGCGAGCTCAATGTGCTTCTGAACAATGCCGTCCAAGGTTGCCCTGTGGTCCAAGAAGGCCAGCGACCTATCGTCCTCCTCTTGCACGTAGTAGTCCTTGTGGATGATTTGCGCGTAGACGTGGGTGATTATGTCGACGGTGTCTTGCTGCGCCAGCCACTGCGTGGCGAGCGCGACCTCGAGGTGGACATTCTTCGGCACGACGGAGGGCAGTTGTAGCGCCACCAGTGCGTCGAAGAGGTTGTCACCATAGAGGCCATTGAGGGTGGCGGGAACCATAGAGCCTGGGCGCGTGGGATGGAGGCGTACGTCAAGGTCGTCCGCGAGCTTCTTGACGATGGTGAACTTGTTGAGGAAGCCGACGAGGACCTCGTCGAACAAGGAGATGAAGTTGTCTTCCAAGCGGCCTCTCACCTTGGCGGCCTAAAGCATGACCTGGAGATGTTCCTTGGTGCCAGGCACAGCCGACTGATGCTCGCGCTCATCACCTCGATGGATCTAGCTTCTAGTCAACTGATCTTGCGATTGGAGTGATCACTCTTGCCCTTGGTTAGGATGCGTAGGTGCGTAGGATTTCGTAGATTGGACTGGAAGGGAGCCTTTATATGAGAAGTGCAGACTGCGTTGCATTCACATGTGTCTTGGCCATCTACTCATCGGCCCTCTACTGCACCTGCCTTTGGCTGTATGACAGGTGGGCCAGCCACCAGTTGGGCCCACATGTCATACACCAAAGGTAGGTGTAGTAAGTCAATGAAGCTGCGTCTGCCGGTGCAGTATAGTCATCTCACCGGACCTCTAGTTGGGGCCAAACGAGAGAACTTTTATGTTTACTGGTTTATTGGTCCCCTTTCATTTTGCGCCAAGTTTTGACCTTTGATTTAACTAATAAAATGTTAATGCATGTAACAAAAAATGTTGTGCTACTCCCTCCGTCTAGGTGTGTAAGTAACCTTACAAAAACCAAAAATCCCAAAACACTTAGGCATGGTACATTAACTCCCTCCTCGTTTCTTATTTCGTGACATATCAACCAATGAGAGATGTGCGTCGTGCATGCTTTCAATGACTTGAGACTACCAAACATGACATGTAGTGGTTAGTTCATTGCATGTAATGCTACTAATTAGCAAAAAGACATTAAGTTCTCTCGATTTCCCCTTCATCTTGGTCACGGTGCACAACCTAAGAGCATGGTTAATAGTATAGCCAGCTGCTGGCTATATGATGTTGCCATGTCATATAGAGCCATCACTTGTAGCCACTCATACGATAAGGTTACCTATAAGGCTGGCTATAAGAGTACTACTTTTTCGCATCTTCTCTCTCTCTCTCTCTTTCTTCATATTTATTGTATCGGCCTAGGAATCCGCATATAGATAGGCTCTTGCATGAGAGCCCACTCCTCCTTTTCACTTGCTCAAAGATGACTTATACACCTAGATGGAGGGAGTAGTCTAAAGTCATTGGATGCATACGCACCCCACGTCTTGTATTGGGTGATATCTTTTTTCGTGGCAAAAAACAGGGAATGAGGTGGGTAGTTAATGCACCGCGCCAAAAAGTTTTGGAATTACTATTTGTTTTTTCGTAACATGACTAATGCACCAGTATGGAGGGAGTACAATAGTAGTCTTTGATTGCAATTTTTCGTTGGTAGCTTACCAAGATGAGAGCTCGGTGAGTACAATAGTAGTCTGATTGATGAGTCTTCAGATTTGAGCCATCTACTGGAAGGAATAAAACAATACACCATGTATTTATTTACAGAGGGAGTAGTACATTTTTTGTGACATGCGTTACTAGATATAGCTAGTCAAATACTAAATCCAGATGTACGTGGTAGTACTACTAAATCCAGATGGTGGTGCTAGTACTATACTAGTAGTAGTACTACCAATGTAGTAGTACTGTACTACCCGTTGGTCAAATTATTATGTGCTGCTCCTCACAGTGAAGTGACAAGACCCTGCACCGGAGATGACACCTGAGTGTAGGCGCCATGTTCGGCATACCATAGTCAGCCTCACCATCTGCAGTCACTATCATCATGGCTGTAGAGCTAGCCTACTTACAACTAGCCGTGTTCGACATAATTTCCCGTGCGTAGATGCCCGTGCATTGCACAGAACACCAAGATTGGGGGTGGACGGCGCCTGTCGGTGTACGGAAGTAGGGGCTCTCCTTTGCACCCCTTACTTGTGCACGGGCAGTTAGAGCCACACCTGCGGCCACACTTAGCAGGGCAAGGAAGGGAAGCCGAAGCCCAAGACCGACAGAGTAATGCCAAGACCAGAGACACGAAGAGCAAGAGGGCGAGGTGGACTCCCCCGGTGAGACCCTTGCCGGGGCGGCCTCCGCAGCCCTGGCAAGAGCCTTGCCATGGCAACTTGCCCCGCACCAGCATCATAGCCACCTTTGAGCCTAGAGTTTCCGGCACCATTGACAATGTTGGAACAATGGCTCGGGAGGCGCTTGCGTGGTGGTAAGCAGATCTTTGTGAAGATGAAGAATACTCGAGATCAGATGAGGATTAGAAGACGACGATCCTTGGCAAGATCCTTGCCGAGGAAATCCACGAGACCCCCCGCAAAATCCTTGCTAGGGACGACCATGATGCCACGGCAAGACCCTTGCCAGGGCCCCGACAAGACCCTTGCCGAGGATGCCTACGGGTCCATAGCCAGGCCCGCATCCATCAAAACTCCACTGTCGTTCCCATACAGCTGCCAGCCCAACCAGCTGGGCAGGCACCTGCGTGGCGACATGCGGCTTCCAGGCAAACTCAGCAAGCACCTACGTGGTGGCATGCAGATCTTCGTGAGGACCCTACCACCACGCCATCTCAGCAGCCTGCCAGCCTACATGGCGCTGCATGCATCGCTGGCCTAGACGCGTGTCAAAGCGAGGCGGAGCAGCGATGGACGGGATGGGCCCCGTTCCCGTCCCTGATAAAGCAAGGGGACACCTAAGTAGCGCATTTAATGCGACTTGTCCCATAATGCTAGGTGATAAGCTTGCGCACTGTATACATTTCACCTCATGTATGCCACTGTGGCAGCCCCTTCGACTATAAAAGGAGGTCCATGGCATACTTGAGAAGGATTCAGCTCTTTCGAACTACGTAGACACCATAGCTAGTTCAGGAGCTCAAGAACACTCAAATACACACCGAAGCAGGACTAGGGTATTATGCATCCTCGCGGCCCGAAGCCGGGTAAACGATCCTGTGCTGACTCCTAATCCCGCACTTCTCACAACCCCGCGCCTGCCAACCGTAGAAGGGATTCTAGTGATCCCATAGGTGTCGTTTCCCCCGACATCTTTGGCGCGCTAGGTTGGGGTGGCGCAGTTGTGAGAATTTGGTTTAGCAGTTAGTCTAGTAGTTCTTCATCGCCATGGCTCCCAAGAAGAAGACGATCACGGTGATCGCTTCATCTGGAGCCGAACGGCCCGTGCCAGTGCGGGCGGGTGATGGGGTGGTTGCGGATGGAAGCCGAGGCACGGCCCGTGAACACCCACGTCGCTCCAGCACCCGAAGCCTGGCGAGCGGCGTCGTTCGTGCACAAGGCGACGAGCCGCACGCCACCAAGTCCAAAGAGGAGCCGGGCCCCCCGCAAGCGGCGCAGGGCCCTCCAAGGTTGGTGTCGCGCCACACACGGGCGGCACGGCGACCTCGAAGACGCCCACGCCGGCGCCTACAGCGCGCTCCTCCCAGGTTGTGCGTGATGAACGGCGTCACCACACTAATGACTCTGGGTGCAGCCGCAGGGAAGAGTCATGTGCTTCGTTCATGGGACGAAGAAGACCAACACGCTCGCCGAGGCACTGGTGAACGCGGCTTACAGTGATACGTCTCCAACGTATCTATAATTTTTGATTGCTCCATGCTATATTATCTACTGTTTTGGACTATATTGGGCTTTATTTTCCACTTCTATATTATTTTTGGGACTAACCTATTAACCGGAGGCCCAGCCCAAAATTGTTGTTTTTTTTCTATTTCAATGTTTCAGAGAAACAGAATATCAAACGGAGTCCAAACGGAATAAAACCTTCGGGAACGTGATTTTCTCATCAGATAAGACCCAGGAGACTTGGACCCTCCGTCAAGAAAGCCACGAGGCGGTCACCAGGGTGGAGGGCGCCCCCCTAGGGCGCACCCCCTACCTTGTGGGCCCCTCGAAGCTCCACCGACGTACTTCTTCCTCCTATATATACCTACGTACCCCCAAACGATCAGATACGGAGCCAAAAACCTAATTCCACCGCTGCAACTTTCTGTATCCACGAGATCCCATGTTGGGGCCTGTTCCGGAGCTCCGCCGAAGAGGGCCATCATCACGGAGGGCTTCTACATCATCATAGCCTCTCCGATGAAGTGTGAGTAGTTTACCTCAGACCTTCGTGTCCATAGTTAGTAGCTAGATGGCTTCTTCTCTCTTTTTGGATCTCCATACAATATTCTCCCCCTCTCTCGTGGAGATCTATTCGATGTAATCTTCTTTTGCGGTGTGTTTGTTGAGATCGATGAATTGTGGGTTTATGATCAAGTCTATCTATGAATAATATTTGAATCTTCTCTGAATTCTTTTATGTATGATTGGTTATCTTTGCAAGTCTCTTTGAATTATCAGTTTGGTTTGGCCTACTAGATTGGTTTTTCTTGCAATGGGAGAAGTGCTTAGCTTTGGGTTCAATCTTGCGGTGTCCTTTCCCAGTAATAGAAGGGGCAGCAAGGCACGTATTGTATTGTTGCCATTGAGGATAACAAGATGTGGTTTTTATCATATTCCATGAAACTATCCCTCTACATCATGTCATCTTTCTTAAGGCGTTACTCTATTTTTAACTTAATACTCTAGATGCATGTTGGATAGCGGTCGATGAGTGGAGTAATAGTAGTAGATGCAGGCAGGAGTCGGTCTACTTGTCTCGGACGTGATGCCTATATACATGATCATACCTAGATATGCTCATAACTATGCTCAATTCTGTCAATTGCTCAACAGTAATTTGTTCACCCACCGTAGAACACTTATGATCTTAAGAGAATCCACTAGTGAAACATATGGCCCCCGGGTCTATTCTCATCATATCAATCTCCATCACTTTATTATTGCTTTGCTTTTCTACTTTTCCTTTTACTTTTCACTTTGCATCTCTATATCAAAAATACCAAAAATATTATCTATCTTCTCTATCAGATCTCACTCCCGTAAGTGACCGTGAAGGGATTGACAACCCCTAATCGCGTTGGTTGCGTTGAGCTATTGTTTTGTGTAGGTACGAGGGACTCTCGCGTGGCCTCCTACTGGATTGATACCTTGGTTCTCAAAAACTGAGGGAAATACTTACGCTACTTTGCTCCATCATCCTCTCCTCTTCGGGGAAATCCAACGCAGTGCTCAAGAGGTAGCAACAAGAATTTCTGGCGCCGTTGCCGGGGAGTCTGCGCAAAAGTCAACATAACAAGTACCCATCACAATCCCTATCTCTCACATTACATTAGTTGTCATTTGCCTCTCGTTTTCCTCTCCCCCACTTCACCCTTGCTGTTTTATTCGCCCTCTCTTTTCTGTTTGCCTTTTTCTTGCTTGCTTGCCGTTATGTCTGAAATTGGGGAAATTATTGCCGATATGGACAATAATAATAACATGGAAAATTCTGATGCTCCGGCTGAAGAACCCCCTACCTTGCATACAAAAAGATTTCGAATTGGTAGTGGTAATATTATTGGAAAAGGAGTTATTCAAGATTTCTTTACTTGTGCCGGTGTTTTGCCTTCTATGGGCAGTTCTATTCTCCATAGAACTAGCAGTCTTGCGGACGCTATTGACATGCTTATCGTTGAACTTGAAAGGCAATTTATGCATATGCATCCTTCCATACAAAGGATTTTCCTAGAATTTTCTAATATCGAGCATTCCTCTGTTAAGCATGCCGTTACCATCTTTTTGGATCATGAATTCAGATTTATAATAAAAGAGGCCAAAGAGATCTTTGCGCATTATAGGGTGGATGCTGGTCGTCCTCCCATAGAATCTATCCTCTTTGATCAAGAACAAGTAATGCATTTTCAATCTATTGACTATGTTGCTTTCAATGAAAATCTTAGAAAAAAGGTGCCTACCAATATTTTAATTGATAGAATCTATGAACTTAATGATGATTTGGCTATTCGAAATAATGAGCTAGGATACTCTCTTGAGTATAGGCTCACAAGGTTCTGTCAAAAGAATGCTTATAATGACCAATTGGTTGTACAATACGAAGGGCCGAAAGAGGAACCTATACCTCCTAAAATTGATCTTGGGGATTTTTGCCCAATTAAATTTAGCCCTTTTGATTACTTTTGCTTGCCTCAAAGAAAACTTGCTGCCGAACGTAGAGAATATGAAATGAGTTTCACCGATCTATCTTATTACTACGGCAGTACCTAGATCTATCCTCGCTTTTATGCCTAGCTAGGGGCGTTAAACGATAGCGCTTGTTGGGAGGAAACCCAATTTTATTTTAGTTTTTTTGTTTTTGCTTCTTTTTAGGAATAAATAATCCATCTACCTTCTGTTTAGATGTGGTTTTATGTTTTAGTTAGTGTTTGTGCCAAGTTAAACCTACAGGATCTTCTTGGATTATATTTATTTGATCTTGCTGTAATTTCCAGAAACTTTGCGCTTAGTGCCCGAATTGTTAAAAATCACCAGAATGTGATAAAATACTGATTCCAATTGCTGCTGATCAATAAATAAATTTTCTAGGTATTCTTAGTTTGGTAGAATTTTTGGATTTCCATAAGTTTGCGTTAGTTACAGATTACTACCGACTGTTCTGTTTTTGACAGATTCTGTTTTTCGTGTGTTGTTTGCTTATTTTACTGAATCTATGGCTAGTAAAATAGTTTATAATCCATAGAGAAGTTGAAATACAGTAGTTTTAACACCAATATAAATAAATAATGAGTTCATTACAGTACCTTGAAGTGGTCTTTTGTTTTCTTTCGCTAACGGAGCTCACGAGATTTATGTTGAGTTTTGTGTTGTGAAGTTTTCAAGTTTTGGGTGAAATCTTTTGGTGGATTATGGAACAAGGAGTGGCAAGAGCCTAAGCTTGGGGATGCCCATGTAACCCCCAAGATAATCCAAGGATACCAAAAAGTCAAAGCTTGGGGATGCCCCGGAAGGCAACCCCTCTTTCGTCTACTTTCATCGGTAATTTTACTTGGAGCTATATTTTTATTCACCACATGATATGTGTTTTGCTTGGAGCGTCTTGTGTTATTTGTGTCTTTGTTTGTTAGTGTGCCACAATCATCCTTGCTGTACACACCTTTTGAGAGAGCTATACATAATTTGGAATTTGATAGAATACTCTATGTGCTTCACTTATATCTTTTGAGCTTTATAATTTTGCTCTAGTGCTTCACTTATATCTTTTAGAGCACGGTGGTGGATTTGTTTTATAGAAACTATTGATCTAACTATGCTCATGATTCACTTAGATTATTTTGAGAGTCTTTAATAGCATGGT
This sequence comes from Triticum dicoccoides, assembly GCF_002162155.2. Taxonomy (NCBI): domain Eukaryota; kingdom Viridiplantae; phylum Streptophyta; class Magnoliopsida; order Poales; family Poaceae; genus Triticum; species Triticum dicoccoides. The sequence continues at coordinate 508,026,246 of NC_041386.1, read as the reverse complement.
AAATTGCTTAATAATAATAATATGCTTGATATTCAAGATTTGTAAAACTTTCTCTTGAGTGCGTTGAATACTAAGAAAAGTTTGATGCTTGATAATTGTTTTGACATATGGAGGTGATAATATTAAAGTCGTGCTAGTAGAGTAATTGTGAATTTGAGAAGTGCTTGTGTTGAAGTTGGCAAGTCCTGTAGCATGCACGTATGGTAAACGTTATGTAACAAATTTCGAACATGAGTTGTTATTTGATTCTCCTCCTTATGAGTGGCGGTCGGGGACGAGCGATGGTCTTTTCCTACCAATCTATCCCCCTAGGAGCATGCACGTAATACTTTGGTTTTTGATGACTTGTAGATTTTTGCAATAACTATATGAGTTCTTTATGACTAATGTTGGGTCCATGGATTATACACACTCTCACCCTTCCATCATTGCTAGCCTCTTCGGTACAGTGCATTGCCCTTTCTCACATTGAGAGTTGGTGCAAACTTCGCAGGTGCATCCAAACCCCGTGATATGATACGCTCTTTCACACATAAACCTCCTTATATCTTCCTCAAAACAGCCACCATACCTACCTATTATGGCATTTCCATAGCCATTCCGAGATATATTGCCATGCAACTTTCCACCATACCGTTCTTCATGACACATTCATCATTGTCATATTGCTTAGCATGATCATGTAGTTGACATAGTATATGTGGCAAAGCCACCATTCATAATTCTTTCATACATGTCACTCTTGAGTCATTGCAAATCCCGGTACACCGCCGGAGGCATACATATAGAGTCATATCTTGTTCTAGTATCGAGTTGTAATCATTGAGTTGTAAATAAATAAAAGTGTGATGATCATCATTCAATAGAGTATTGTCCCAATAAAAGAAGAGAAAGGCCAAAAAAGGCCCAAAAAAGAAAATAAATAAAAAGGGGCAATGCTACTATCCTTTTTTCCACACTTGTGCTTCAAAGTAGCACCATAATCTTCATGATAGAGAGTCTCTTGTTTTGTCATTTTCATATACTAGCGGGAATTTTTCATTATAGGACTTGGCTTGTATATTCCAACAATGGGCCTCCTCAAGTGCCCTAGGTCTTCGTGAGCAAGAAAGTTGGATGCACACCCACTTAGTTTCTTTGGTTGAGCTTTCATACATTTATAGCTCTAGTGCATCCGTTGAATGGCAATCCCTACTCCTTGCATTAACATCAATCGATGGGCATCTCCATAGCCTATTGATTAGCCTCGTTGATGTGAGATTTTCTCCTTTTTTGTCTTCTCCACATAACCCCCCATCATTATATTCTATTCCACCCATAGTGCTATATCCATGACTCACGCTCATGTATTGCGTGAAGGTTTATGAGTTTGAAATTACTAAAGTATGAAACAATTGCTTGGCTTGTCATCGGGGTTGTGCATGATGAGAGCATTCTTGTGTGACGAAAATGGAGCATGACTAAACTATATGATTTTGTAGGGATGAACTTTCTTTGGCCATGTTATTTAGAGAGGACATAATTGCTTAGTTAGTATGTTTGAAGTATTATTATTTTTATGTCAATATTGAACTTTTATCTTGTATCTTTCGGATCTGAATATTCATACCACAATTAATAAGAATTACATTGAAATTATGCCAAGTAGCATTCCACATCTAAAATTCTGTTTTTATCATTTACCTACTCGAGGACAAGCATGAATTAAGCTTGGGGATGCTTGATACGTCTCCAATGTATCTATAATTTTTGATTGCTCCATGCTATATTATCTTCTGTTTTGGACATTATTGGGCTTTATTATACACTTTTATATTATTTCTGGGACTAACCTATTAACTGGAGGCCCAGCCCAGAATTGCTGTTTTCTTGCCTATTTCAGAGTTCCGCAGAAAAAGAATATCAAACGGAGTCCAAATGGAATGAAACCTTCAGGAACGTGATTTTCGGAACGAACATGATCTAGAGGACTTGGACCCTACATCAAGAAAGCTACGAGGTAGGGGGTGCGCCTACCCCCTGGGCGCGCCCTCCACCCTCGTGGGCCCCATGTTGCTCCACCGACGTACTCCTTCCTCCTATATATACCTACATACCCCCAAACTACCAGATACGGAGCCAAAAACCTAATTCCACTGCCGCAACCTTCTGTACCCGTGAGATCCCATCTTGGGGCCTGTTCCGGAGCTCCGTCGGAGGGGGCATCGATCATTTAGGGCTTCTACATGAACACCATAGCCTCTCCGATGAAGTGTGAGTAGTTTACTTCAGTCCTTCGGGTCCATAGTTATTTGCTAGATAGCTTCCTCTCTCTTTTTGGATCTCAATACAATGTTCTCCCCCTCTCTTGTGGAGATCTATTCGATGTAATCTTCTTTTGCGGTGTGTTTGTTGAGACCGATAAACTGTGCGTTTATGATCAAGTTTATCTATGAACAATATTTGAATCTTCTGAATTCTTTTATGTATGATTGGTTATCTTTGCAAGTCTCTTCGAATTATCAGTTTGGTTTGGCCTACTAGATTGATCTTTCTTGCAATGGGAGAAGTGCTTAGCTTTGGGTTCAATCTTGCGGTGTCCTTTCCCAGTGACAGTAGGGGCAGCAAGGCACGTATTGTATTGTAGCCATCGAGGATAACAAGATGGGGTTTATATCATATTGCATGAATTTATCCCTCCACATCATGTCATCTTGCTTAAAGCGTTACTCTGTTCTTATGAACTAAATACTCTAGATGCATGCTGGATAGCGGTCGATGTGTGGAGTAATAGTAGTAGATGCAGGTAGGAGGCGGTCTACTTGTCTCGGACGTGATGCCTATATACATGATCATACCTAGATATTCTCATAACTATGCTCGATTTTGTCAATGGCTCAACAGTAATTTGTTCACCCACCGTAAATACTTATGCTCTTGAGAGAAGCTACTAGTGAAACCTATGGCCCCCGGGTCTATTTTCCAACATATTAATCTCCCGACATCAAGCTATTTCTGGCGCTGTTTTTATTACTTTCTTTACTTTGCATCTTCATCATAAAAATACCAAAAATATTAACCTATCATATCTATCAGATCTCACTCTCGTAAGTGACCATGTAGGGATTGACAACCCCTTATCGCGTTGGTTGCGAAGATTTATTTGTTTGTGTACATGCGAGGGACTCGTGCGTGGCCTCCTACTGGATTGATACCTTGGTTCTTAAAAACCGAGGGAAATACTTACGCTACTTTGCTGCATCACCCTTTCCTCTTCAAGGGAAAACCAACGCAGTGCTCAAGAGGTAGCATGCACCATTCTGGGCCTGGTCCAACAACGCATGGCGCTTATGTGTGGCCCAGGCCCGGGGGCTCCTGTCGGTGTACGAAAGTAGGGGCTCTCCATTGCACCCCTTACTTGTGCACGGGCAGTGAGAGCCACACTTGCGGCCACACTTAGCAGGGCAAGGATGGGAAGCCGAAGCCCAAGACCGACAAAGCAACGCCAAGACCAGGACACGAAGAGCAAGAGGGCGAGGTGGACTCCTCCGGCGAGACCCTTGCCGGGGCGGCCTCCGCAGCCCCGGCAAGAGCCTTGTCGTGGCAACTTGCCCCGCACCAGCATCATTGCCACCTTTGAGCCTAGAGTTTCCAGCACCATTGACAATGTTGGAACATAGGCTCGGGAGGCGCTTGCGTAGTGGTATGCAGATTTTTGTGAAGACAAAGAATACTCGAGATCAGATGAGGATTAGAAGACGATGATCCTCGGCAAGATCCTTGCCGAGGAAATTCACGAGATCCCCGGCAAGATCCTTGCCGGGGACGACCGCCACCACGCCAAGACCCTTGCCGGGGCCCCGGCAAGACCCTTGCCGAGGACACCTGCGTGTCCATAGCCAGGCCCGCATCCATCAAAACTATACCGCCGTTCCCATACAGCTGCCAGCCCAACCAGCTGGGCAGGCACCTGCGTGGCGACATGCGGCTTCCAGGCCAACTCAGCAAGCACCTACGTGGTGGCATGCAGATCTTCGTGAAGACCCTACCACCACGCCATCTCAGCAGCCTGCCAGCCTACATGGCACTGCATGCATCGATGGCCTGGATGCGCGTGTCAAAGCGAGGTGGAGCGGCGACGGATGGGACGGGCCCCGTTCCCGTCCCCGATAAAGCAAGGGGACACCTAAGTAGCGCATTTAATGCGTCTTGTCTCGTAATGCTAGGCGATAAGCTTGCTCACTGTACACCTTTCCACCTCCTGCATGCCATTGTGGGAGCCCCTTCGACTATAAAAGGAGGTCCATGGCATATTGGAGAAGGATTTGGCTCTTTCAAACTACATAGACACCATAGCTAGTTCAGGAGCTCAAGAACACTCAAATACACACCAAAGCAGGACTAGGGTATTACGCATCCTCGCGGCCCGAACCTGGGTAAACGATCCTGTGCTGACTCCTAATCCCGCTCATCTCATAACCCCGCGCCCGCCAACCGTAGAAGGGATTCCAGTCATCCCATAGGTGTCTTTTCCCCCGACAGCACCGGCAGTGGCCATCGTGCCAGATTTTTCCATGGCCTTCTAGATGTGGTGAGGAGGAGAGAAGGCTAATTGTGAGAAACAAGGAGTTGTTTGTAAATAGGGAACAAGTGCGAGCATCTTGTTGCAAAACTGTAGAAGTTTGGTTTGTATGCGTCAGATCTAGATCCGACGGCTATTGGTGAAAGATGGCAGGAACAACATCATCACCAACTCAGGACCTGTTTGATTCGTAGGATTTTGAAAATGCAGGAATAGGACACGGCAATATTACAAGTTTCAAACTGATATTATAAATGTTAGGAGTAATGTTGCACCTACGAAGAGGGAATTACTAGGAAGTTTATGTAAGAACTTTCGTTACTTGAGGTGGATGCAACATTATCGTACAAACTAAAATCCACCGCCTTGACATGTCACTAATGGGCAAATAAATTTTTGAGTCTCTGGCCACTTGATGTTTCAAAAACAAATTCAGCTTCTGTGGAGACTTTGTCATTTAGGCTTAGACACTTGTGGTGATCGGCACGCCATTCATTATTGCGCTAGAGAACGCCAAACCTCATTACCTTGAGCACACTTGCCTCCAGAACAAAGAACTTGGCGAATTTAATCTCAGATGTGCTGCCTCAGTAGTCGATAAAATCAATTTCTGTAAGATGGAGATCAAGGCATTCGATGAGATTGTTATAGTGCAACACATTTTTCACTTTCGGATCTTTTTTTATCTGCAAAGAAGAGAACATATTAGAGCAGTTGTCTGTATAAGATTGATGTGTCATCAAGAGGTACCAATATCATTCGCTCATACGATAGGGTTGGCTGGCTAGTGATATTTTTTCACTCTCTCTCTCTCTCTCTCTCTCTCTCTTTCTCTTTCCTCTCGCTTACCTAGGAGCACGTGAAGAGCTTGGGAATTTGTTGCCTTCCACTATGTGGACAATGCCATATTTCTCAAAAGTATGCCATGTAATACGCATCAATGTCAAATCAAAAGATTTTGGCACCGCTCTCGCAATGTGAGAGAGTTGGCACCACTGTGCACACAAACACACATGTATAAACAAATCAATCAAACCAACTACACCAGCCTCTCACTCTCCCAAACAAGTGCTTTTTTATTGCCTCAGTCCTCTCCTTCTCCCATGCAAGGGTTTTTTCATTGTGTGAGTCACCGGAGGAAAGCAGGTGATCCAGATTGGAGCACTAGGTGAGAAATGGAGGGGCATCGATGCCAAATGCATCACAAGTGAATTTGGCACGTGCTTTGGCCTACATACTGGAGGGCCGTTATAGCCCACTTTTGTACTACCTCGTATTTATTGGAAAACTTTGACCATAGATTTACCTAAGAAAATGCCAATGCATGTCATAAAAAATTATACCATTTGAAAGTATGTTCAAATAATATGAATCCAAGGATATAATTTTTTCTGACATGCATTAACATTTTGTTAGTTAAATCTATGGTCAAATTTTGATACTACAAAATAGGAAGAGTAAACCAGGACGGAGGTAGTACTTGCTCTTAGGGTAACCATAGAGTTACTAGTCCAAGTTACTTTCCACTATGACTAGCCTAGGCTACTATAGTAGTACAACAAAAAACAATGCAGGTGATCACGTGAGAAAAAAATACTAAAAACATTTCTTTTGGTGCAGTGCGTAGATGCAGTTTTGAACACTACACTTGTCATCGTAATTTGGGAAAATTACGAAAAAATTGAGCTACGTTGTGATTACCGTTTACTAATAGGAAATAAGTTTGACCTCGATGAGTAGCTTCTCCGTGCACGGAAAGCATGTTAGGAATCCAACAACTTGATCCAGATTGTGGCCGATGGATTTTATTGCCAAGATCTTCACTGTGCGCAGAGACTAGGTCAAGCTTGTGGGAATCATTTTCTAGATGAAAGTCGTAAATACATCAAGAAGAAATTTAAAAATGTGAATTTCAAGTAGACGGAGAAGAAGATGAGTGATGTACCTGAACGATTACGGATCCAATAAAGAGTTCGAAGAATTTTGTAGACGAGTACACCAACGCTGTCAATTTTGGCGCGTCAATGATCCTGATTTTTGTTGGACCTTCTAGATCAGATACAAGCAATCTCTCAAGGAAAGGCACATTCTCAATGACCATAACGTGGAACAGCTGGAGTGATCTCTTCCCAATTGACGTCTTGTTGCGGGGCCAGCAAGACACATAAATCCATCGAAGATTCGTCGAGCCGATGTGGAGGCTAATGAACCCGTGGATCTGCTCAAGACGAAGGTACTCGAGCGCAGTACAGCTGCGGAGCAGGTGCTCCATAGCCTTCTTCGAGATGCCAACGTCGAAGAGGTCGAGCTGCTTGAGTTGAGGGAGAAGAAGGGCGGGCGCGGCATTAATCTGGGGAAGATAGCAGGAGCTGAAGCTGGCACGGTGCAGCATTGACGTGAGGCGGAGCGCGGACGGCGGCAGATAGCGACATCGTCCAGCTTCGAAGCTGAGCTTCTCGAGCTGATCTAGGGCGGGGGATAAGAACCACTTGTCAAACTTGGATTGGACCTTGCAGTTGGTACTGAACATGCAGATGTCAAGGCGTCTAGCTGGCCCAGGGTGCAATGAAACTATCTTGGAGACTACGGCCATGCGTTTGCAATCCCCATCGCAGAGGCAGCTAGCGATGGTGAGGTTGAGGGGGACGCGGCGCTAGAGGGGGCGCCACCGTCGGGAGAGCAGGGCGGTCCGCACGACAGATTTGGTGGGGAGGAGGCCGATGATGACGAGCAGCATGTCGTCGGGGAGGCTGCTGATGAAGTCCAAGCTCGCTGGATGCGGTTTTGGCTTGAGCCGCCTCTTCTTGTTGGCTGCCTCACCCTCCATCTCAGCCGGCAGCGACGCCGGTGTACACGTGTGTTGGTGTGTGTTGTGTGCTGGCCTGCTGGGTGTGCGCGAGTGCGTCCTTCTGTGCATGCCACCGCGTAGTGGTGAATTGTGCGCGAGTGCGTCCTTCACGCGAAAGAAGTGTGCCCTCAATTTACTAGCATGCGGGGTGCTACCCCGAGTGGTTTGAACTTTGTTTACTTCATCGCATGTCAGATGGGCCTCTAGTTTACTTATTTTCACCCACTGCCACATGGGCCAGCACACAAAGATAGAGAACACGAGCTGACAAGGCAGCATGTGGACTGGTTGACCAGTCAACTAAACAATATACAGAGCTATACGCTGACACAGTGACCATATAATCTGTTGGTATAGAGAGTTCGAGTGACAGGGGAGGCCCATGAGAGATAGCAGAGAGAGAGAGAGAAAGAGCTACTCCCTCCGTTCGATAATGTAGTGCCAACATTTTTTTTAAATTTAAACTTTTGAAACTTTGACCAAGTTTATAAAGAAATGACTTATATCTACTATACCAAAGATAAATGATAGTATGAAGTAAGTATATGTTGTGATGAATCTAATGATCGTTCCAGATGTAAATTTTTTTCTCCACATATACCTGGTCAAACTTTTCTGAGGTTTGACTTTTCAAAACATCCATATGCTTATGGACGTGAGAGAGTACCTAACTAGAGAGTGTGTGTGAAATGGAAAGAGTGACTAAAAAAAGTGTGTGTGCATGTGTGAAAGAGGCATGGACAACACATGATAAAAATAGAGAAAAAAGCATGTGTGTCTTATGCAAACATATCACACATGCATCTTCGACAGGGGAAGCAAGGTGAGGAGATAGTGTGTGGTTGTTTGAAACCGAGAGAGAAAGACCCCTAGCACGTGGCCAAGAGGGGTCTGACAAACAAGGGAGAGAGGTCGAGAGAGACGTATGGAGAAAATGCAGACATGGGGAGGAGAGAGTGTATGTTTTTCATAGAGAGATCCCCTAGAGATTGTGATGGGACTACCTGATGGGAGATCAAGTGAAAAGGTGTGTGCGTGATAGAAGATACCCCGAGAGATATCGAGATAGACTTATGGATGGAAGGAGACAATACGTGTGTTCCTGATGGCCAGTGAGAGATAATCATACTTAGGGCGGGAGTGTGTGCGCCTATGATGGAGTGAGGGATTATGGTACTTAGGGGGGGTGCGTGTCACATAGAGAGAGAACAAGGGCGGAGAGTGTTAGATGGGTCTATGTAGCGCGAGCGAGACATGTGTATGTGTGAACCAGGGAAATATAAAGTTTGAGAGAGATAGAGGAGCCCCGGTAAGGCTGAGTGGTATGTCAGATAGCTGAGAGGTGGAAAGAGATATTCCATCCGCTTGATAATACAGTGCATATAAATTTTTTAGAATTCGAACTTTGGAAACTTTGACCAGGTTTACGCAAATGTTATTTATATCTACAATACCAAAGATACATCATATGAAACTACATCTCATGATGAATCTAATGGTATATGTCTGCCGTTCTAGATGTAAATGTTTTTCTCCACGTACATGGTCAAACTTTGTGATGTTTGACTTTTCAATAAATCTATATGCTATGGACCGAAGATTCGAGAGAGATCAAGTGCGTGTGAAGGAGAATGAGTGAGTGTGCAAAAAGAGTATGTGTGTGAAAGAGAAAGGGACAACAAACGATAAATTAGAGAGAGAGCGTGTTTGTTCGTTTCTTGTGCAAACATATTACGCATGCATCTCCGAGATAGAAAAGCGAGGTGAGGAGATACACGAAGATAGCTAGTGCATGATTGTTTGCAACGGAGAGAGACACCCATATAGCACATGTCCATTAGAGGTCGGGTCAACAAGGAACAAAGGTCGAGAGGGACACATGGAGAACATGGACGCATGGGGAGGGAGAGAGGGTGTGTTTGTGATAGAGAGATCCCCTCGAGATCGTGAGGGGACTATATGGGTGGGAGATCGAGGGACGAGGTGTGTGCGTGATAGAAAGATGCCCCGAGAGAAATCGAGATAGACCATGCACATGTTAGTGATGGAGACTAAGATTAGCTAGTCATATACATATAAGGGGGACTGCGTGTTCCTACAATTGAGTGAGAGACCATCATACTTGGCTAGGCATGAGATTGTGTGTGTGAGATGGAGAGAGAACGAGGGAGAGAGATAGAGTTTTAGATGGGTCAATCGAGTGAGAGTGAGATATGCATGTGTATGTGTGACCCAGGGAGATGGAGAGTTTGAGAGAGAGGGAAGAGCTCGGAGACGATAGAGTGGTGCGTGAGAGAGTTACGGGCAACAGGCCAAGGAATTTGTGTGCGTACGATGACTGCGCCCAAGATATTTAGCTTGGACTAGAGAATTATACATAGTGTGCGGGAGAGACATATAGATGGAGTATATATCCATGCGAACTAGAAAGACCCCCACACACACAAAGAGAGAGAGAGAGATGGAGAGGGAGAGGGAGAGGGACCAAGAAGGTTTGCGTGTTGGATGCATGCGACAGAATTGAAGATTGTCGACGAGAGAGAGAGAGAGCAGGAGTCCGGGAGAGGGGGAGGTCGCGCTTTATGCATCAAAGACTCATATAAACCATGTTTCGATATAAACTTGCATTCAAATATTTAAATTGGAGAACATGTTGTTTGCAATCCACACATGAACGGAGATATGTGTATATCAAACAAGTTCATTAATTTGACTTTCAACATGTTCATGGAGTACTATAATACTATACAACATGCTACTCGATTGAGGTGTTAAATTTTGGATTTAGTTCACTATTTTGACCTGGTGAACGAGCTATTTCATTGAATCAAGATATTTCATTTTGGGTTTGATTCCCGTTTTTGAGTGGGTCAACTATTTGTCATATAGTAAATCATTAGCAACGAGAATGTAAAAACACATTACTCCCGAGCATCATCTCTCCATCTAAAAAAGAAGTGGCAACCTAATTTTTCAAAATTTGATTCGAATCGACTTGGTAAGGTAGACGTGGATGCTCGTTCTCCCAAAATTTGAATGAACCGTTAAACAACATCTTCTCGGTGGAATTCGCCAGAGCAAATAAATGGGAGACACGAAATTACCGGCCTATGTGGGACACGCATCAATTGACCCATTGTACAAGAAGGGCAGGTTGTTAACTTCATCCAAACGCGCCTTCTCCTCGGCCAAAATGACATGTGCTGAGTAATTCATAAACCATGGTCGGCGAAACACCCTCTCCTCGCCTGAAATCGCTCTTGCCGATTATTTCAAAACACGCCCTCCTCGCCCGAAATAGCTCGTGCCCACTATTTCAATACACGCCTCCTCACCCGAAATAGCTCGCGCACACTATTTTAACATGCCCTCCTCGCCCGAAATCGCTCGCGCCCACTATTTGGGAGAAGCAAAGTTACTCTACTATCCCCGACCCTTAGTACACAGACCCAAGCCGAGAAGCCTAAAGGCAGGGGTAGAACTATAACCCCCCCCCCCACACACACACACACATTTCACACAAATGCGTCTGTAAGACATGTTTCGCCCTCCCAATTCCCCATTCATACCTCGTGGGCGCCACATCACCTTCTCCCCGGAAGCTCCCTTCTCCCGAGCCGCGAAACCTCAGCCCCTCCTCCATGGTGCCCCCACCGCACCGAATTCACAGCCGCCCTCCTCCCTAATGCCGGAGACGCTGTCCATTTGCCGTCGTGCACTGGGCTGTGTGCCTTTTACTCCGTGCTGCCAGATCTGCCTCGATGACGGCCGCATGAATTGTACCGGAGCCGATTCACCACCGCCGTTGTTCATGGCGCCGGAGCGGCTCCAACTTTGGATCCGTCCAGAGCCCCGGCGCTGCTACCCCGTAGCCGTTGACTGTCGCGACATCTCTGCTTCCCTGCCGCCAGTAGCCACCGCAACCGCGCCGGCCTCACCGACTCGGAAGCTGGAGCTGCCTACTTCACCGGGCCGCCAGATAGGTCACACCCTCATGTCAAATCACTTTATTTAGGTGTCAGTTGTCTGAATTTTATTCTGGGCCAATCGATTCCCTGGAAAGCAACACCCCTCGAGGCGGCGGAGCTCCTAGGCTGCCGGTTGGCTGGTCTCTAATGTAAGGGTGCGGGGGCGCAAGTTCGTCGCGGAAGCAGCGCTTAGATGGCTATCTTAGAGTTGCATGGGTTGAAGGTACTGCCGCCGCTGGATCTGGATGACGGCGAGTCTTTGTGGATTGGCTTGGGGGCGGCACAACCACGGCAGTGCGGCGGGGTGGGAAGCGGGGTTTTGGTCGGGGCCACGGACGGCGGAGGCAGGCTACTCTGCTGGTGGTCGCTAACTCTTTGGGGAAGATTCCGAACAGTGTCAGCCGGGAGGCACAAGACGGCCATCAAGCCATCCAGCATAGATCAGACAATACCAAAATAAAATAAAAACGTGTGACCCCAATTTAGTCTTCAGTCAACAGACGTGTGACCACTCTCGTACCTTGCTGTTGATCTCTTAGGGTATTTCTTCAGATCAGAGAGATGTGTCATTCTTAACATTATGCGTTTTCTGCATCTTCAGCCACACCGTCTGCCGACTCACCGCAGTTGCTCCAACAAGGGAAGCATACACTAAGAGAGAGCTATAGTCCCCACTCAACAGTTCCCTGCATCGAATGCGCGTGCTCGACATGGACAGCCACAACAACTGCAGGGCCATCGGCAAGTCAGCACATGATGCTCACTCCTACGGATGGCGGCCAGATAGGTTGTACCATCATCTTACTCGTGTGCTACATTTATGGCTTTGTTATTCATCTCAGCATGGAAAATAGATTACCATATTTCACTGTATATTCATGCTGATCTCTTATGGGTCTTGTTCAGGAGTTAACGTTGTTCCATAGTTCAGCTAAGAGACTTGTTCTTTAGGTAACGTTGTCCCATAATTATCATCCACTAGCAAAGTGGCCCGCTCGATGTGCGGGCTAGAATTCTTTGAAGTTTAATAATTAAAACAAATTATTTTATTTGTGTAAAGAAAATTTGGAACCGAGTGTGATGACATTTATAATTATTATCGTTTGTTTGTCAAGGATGATTGTAAACATGATTTTACCCATAGACATATGTTTGGTATTTTTTTCATGATAAGATGAGAATAATTTCTCTTTCATTCTTTGGAAATATTGGGTGAAGACTTTCTCATCGAATTTTTTGGGAGCACCTCCCCAGCCCGTGTGTTTGCCGGATGTGGCCATAGGATCTAAATGATAGTTTGTACCGACTTGATATGAAATTGTACTTTCATATGCATACTTCAAATATCAATGATTGGTACAGGTTTAATATGTTTTCTTTATGATCATGTAATATATATTTTGATTTGTTAAGAACATTTTGCAGCATAGAAAATTAGACTATAATTTAGTATTTACTCTGAGCGCACTTATCTGAACTCCACCTGTTTTTAGGGGTGTACAATACTGTACGCAATCACTGTTTAATAGTAGGAAATTTTGGTTTTTTTAAAAAAAATGTTTTTTTTCTGGTGGAAGCCCAAGTGGGTGTTTCAAGTGTAGACAGCGTGCATGCATTGTTTCTGGCGGAAGCCCAATAAGATCACTTCTCTCGCACTCACACATCACACACCTCACAGTCTCACCATTCCTAAAAAAATTCAGTCTCACCGCTCAAGAAAAAAATGAGTCTCACACGGTGCTCTTGCCTGATCCCCTTCTCATCTTGTTCTATTCCCTCTGTACAAATTTTGTTCCACCCGAGCGTTGCGGATTTAATTCCGAACACCACCTCAGTTTCCCCTCTTGATTCCTTGCCGTGACCTTGCTCTTACACACCCGCACGCACGGGGTGGCCATCTTGTGTGCCTAATTTGGCTCCCTGTACGCCTCCTCGATCTGCTAAGCCGAACGGTGATGGAGGGTTAGCAGGGCTCAATGAGAAGCTACACAATGGAGGAGGCGAGCTTGTCGATCTTGAAGTGCCGCGGTCGTCGGCGTCCTTGGAGGCGACGTGGGCGTTGATTTCGTCTCGCACATCCAGCTTGAATCCACCTCAATTGTGAGGATGCTGGCGGCGTGTCTTCCATCGCATCGTGGCCGTCCCGAAGCGAGGCGCCCCGGCAGGTCATCTTCATCCTACTTCGGCGGCTCATTATTCACCTGCAGGTCCCCCCTTCTTCCTTTCCAGCCTATCTCATACTGGTATATTTTTTTTCTTGTTTCATATAATGTACATTAAGGTATGACTTGTTAGTGAAATATGTAAATCTATTTGTGCCCCATACACTTTTTCCGTACTTGGGAGTGGCATCTGAAGTGTTAGGCCCCTTGTCCCCATTCATATTAAAAAAATTTAAGAAATTAATAAGTTCATTTGTAATTAGGTATAGTTTTACTATTTTCCAAAGATATAATTAATTTTAAAATAAGTGAATATGAAAATGGGTGCTATTGCATTTTACATACAAACTATAACGATATGTGGATGTTGTCGCTATTGACTTGTACAATAGAATAAGGTTTAAATATTAGATAATATATAGAGTCGACAATTGGTATTATTGAGCTATTTCGATCGAATATTGATGCATGTTTCCAATACTTCTAGGAGTAGTAGATCATATTTGTTCTGCCATATCATGTTAGCATAAAAAATTCAATTTTATTTTGAGGATAGTTCGCACTGTACTAATTTTCCATCTACTTATGGTTATCCTTGTTATTAGTTCATTTTCTATAGAAAAGAAAATAACAGGTCTGATCAAGTCAGCATGATATTACATGCAAGTGTTTTGAGTACCCCCTTTCTCTTATGTCTCTCATGAACTATGTGGAACACTCAGTCAACAATATCAGGTTTTTCCGATGCAGCTTGGCCTACTTCCTGTAGCATAGACCGTATCTCCGGCCAAGCTGCGTTCAACATGAATGTCACAAAAAGGTATGCGTATCCAGCCCACTGACATATTGCCATAGCATCTTGGTAGTTTTGTGCTTTGTATCTTGGGCTATCTATGAAGCTGGATGGCACATGGCAGTTGTATTCTCTTTCATACCTGCTCACCTCTTGTATCTTCTCTTTCTATTGCTTCTTGCAAGCCAGCATATAATTTCGTTCTTAGGTTTCCTTGGTGTCTTTTGATCCAGTCCAGTTTGTACTGCAAAATGCATGCAAGGGCATCCACATTGAACTGTAGTTTAAGCTTTTGACACACCAGGAAGTGTTTTGATTGATTAGTATGGTGTTGTATATGACTCTCATAGTATTCCAAAATTGTTACATGTTTTCTCTTGAATTTTGCACCTTACCTTAATATGTAATGTATATTTCCTCTATATCTTCTCTGTAGGGGAATAATAATGGATACTGCATAGCCGTGAATTATGAATGGTTCTTTGATATTCTTCTCGGCCTTATCTCTTTGTACTGAACAATGATATCACATCCTTTTCTATTCCCTATTGTATCATTCACAATCAAGCCTGCAACTTGGGTTGCCATTCTGAGTGTTTTTGTTAGTCTATTATCTCTATCCAACATATTTTTAAGGCCCTCGACAGTATGACGATTGGTTGATTCCCTTTTGTATTTTGATGCTGACGCGTTAATCCTATTTTTACCTCATTTGTAGGGTCATAGGTGCATAACTGCGCTGTGCGTGTTTTATCTTTACCTTCAGGTAGTAGTGTTCCTATTTTGTGGTATTTTTAGCCATTCATTCCAAATACATAAGGTCCATGACCATTGTTTATTTTTATGTCTACCTTTCCTCCCGTTGATATGAAAGCGAACATGGACTTGTACAATCTGAATTTTTTTCATGACGTTTTTCCACCTCTTTCCATTGTGTTTCCTTAGCAATTTGGTGTTATCCAGCGGCTCTCTCAATAGTGCAAGTCAACCTTGCTTGTTGGTAGCATAATCTGAAAGATGGCATGTTCTCTCTCTACCTGAAGTTCTTTCTTCGTACCAGAAAATTGCATCACATCACTAACTTGCAACTTGGGTTTCTTACGTTCCAAATTTCCATATCTACCCTCTCCAACGTCCTGTTCAAGTTTCCTAATTCAACATCAATTTAAAATTCATACTGTCTAGTTGTTCTTGTTGGTACTGAAACAAACTTGATAGAACTTACATATTTGGTGATTTTTTCTCTATCCTTGTTTTTTTCTGTCATACACTTTGTGTTATTTTTAGTCGTTTACATGCCCCTAAAAGAAATATAAGGTTCTTGAATGTCCAAATTGTAGATCTTGATTGAACTTCCTTGATACTTAACTCTTAGTCATACCAGCTTGACTGATTATTGATTTTGTTTTTGTCACTGGTTCTGGATTATTCTTTCTTCGTATTTTCTTTCCCTATATAGTCTTACATCTCTAGCTATCTCTGTTGTATTACTTGCCCTGCATAAGCATAAATACCATAGTAGAAATAAGAGATTTTTTAGGTGTGCATTGTACTGTCGTTTCTGTTCTTGCTGTTGGGAAAAGATTGAACTGTAAGAATAACATAAGATTGTAATCTAGGATGCAAAGTTGATGTACAATAACCACCGAACAAGCACAAAGGAAACTTAGGACATGAATGAAAAGCTTATTTGATTATGTTGTCATACCTTTTGTTTCTGTTGGTGCTTTTGAGAAAAGATTAAACTATATGTCATTTCTACATGATCTGTGCAGATGGTACTTACTGGAGGCTCGCTCGATCGATGGCGCAATTGAGGATATTAGGGGAACTTGCTTGCGAGAGTTCCTTTTCTTCTTTGAGGGAAAGCCATCATGGTGGTGTATATTAATTTGGAGTAACTGTAATAGCAACATTATGATGGGTACAAGTCTAACCTATCATGAGTTTGTCTATGGAATCATGAGATTGATTGTGAGATTGGTGTAAAGAATATGTGATAGGCCGTAAGATTGATTGTGAGATTAGTGTATATGGTATTGGAAACAAAAACAAAAGAGAACACATGCAAATGAACAGTGTAGGGTTGGATTGTATGGGAGAAGCGATTAACATACCTATCTTGGCTTGGGCCGTTCCTCATGCTGTATATTGTTGTGTGAGCCACCTTGGACGGGCGACATGTGCCTTCCGGTCCTATTTGCTTGAGTAAAAACTGAGATAGGAGGAAAGACGTAGGGGTGGAAGCCTAGATTGCTGACCTGAGAGGAGGAAGCATGTATACGTGGTAGCCTGGATCGTTCGTGTGGTAATTTGCCAAGGCAATGGCGGTTAAGATGATTTAGGCAAGCTTGGGTTCCTGAGCGTAGGTCTCTTCTGATTTTGTTAGATCGCTTCTTCTGTTCGTAAGTTGGCCTCGGTAGGTTAAGATTTTTTAAAGGAAAAAAGGTAGACGTGAGGGAAGTTTTTTCCCCACTATATCTTATAACACAATGGCAATGGTGGGTAATTTTAAAGTCAAATCTAATCTAATGGGCATATTTTTTTGGACTATTAAATTAACGGTTAGATGTTTCTAATTTTTGTGGTAATTTTTAGACTAATTTTTTTTCTGGTTAGCCCGTAAAGGACTTTTTATATATAATAGATTAGATTAGCCAATGCTATCCCATAGGCTGGTGATTATAGTATTATACCACTTCTAGTATTACATATGTTGTTCTTAAATACTTTTGTGTGCCATCTAGTTAATCTCGAGTACAAACGATACATATTCTGTAGCTTTCATCTGTCCCTTTAGTGTTTGAGACCTATTGCTGCTAGTTAACCCCAGTCCTACTATTTAGTCGTCTCCTACATGCACTCTTTACATAAATCTAATTACTAGTTGTCTTCCATGCATGTCAGATATAATTGCACACACTAATTTATCCACAAGAATCTCATGGAGCAATGTAACGGCCAACAAACTTGATGTCAATGATACCCAATATGATGGAACATGTAAAGGCAGTTCTTCACAAGACTTGCAGAAAGATGATGAATCCTATTCACCCCACAAGGTCCTTGCTCTAAGTTGGCCCATGATATGGGTATAACATGCATATAATGTCCTGGAGTCCATCTACTCTACTGCAATGCCTTGTGCTTAGTCTGCTGATCATGCATGTAAATATGGCATGCCTTCCTGTTTTTCAGTACCTATTCCATTCATGATAACATGTTTTCAAATTCAAATACTGTCATTCTACTCTATCGCAATGCGATCTGCTTAATTTGGACATCATGCTTCTGAATATCTTATATATTGTTATTCACCAGTATGTACTTCATCCGTCTACCATAACATGTTCTTTTTTATCTATGAACAATATTTTAATCTTCTGAATTCTTTTATGTATGATTGGTTATCTTTGCAAGTCTCTTCGAATTATCAGTTTGATTTGGTCTACTAGATTGATCTTTCTTGCAATGGGAGAAGTGCTTAGCTTTGGGTTCAATCTTGCGGTGTCCTTTCCCAGTGATAGTAGGGGCAGCAAGGCACGTATTGTATTGTTACCATCGAGGATAACAATATGAGGTTTTTATCAAATTGCATGAATTTATCCCTCTACATCATGTCATCTTGCTTAAGGCGTTACTCTGTTCTTATGAACTTAATACTCTAGATGCATGCTGGATAGCGGTTGATGTGTGGAGTAATAGTAGTAGATGCAGACAGGAGTCGGTCTACTTGTCTCGGACGTGATGCCTATATACATGATCATACCTAGATATTCTCATAACTATGCTCAATTCTGTCAATTACTCAACAGTAATTTGTTCACCCACCGTAAAATACTTATGCTCTTGAGAGAAGCCACTAGTGAAACCTATGGCTCCCGGGTCTATCTTCATCATATTAATCTTCTGACACTTAGTTATTTCCGTTGCT
Source organism: Triticum dicoccoides (assembly GCF_002162155.2). Lineage (NCBI taxonomy): Eukaryota > Viridiplantae > Streptophyta > Magnoliopsida > Poales > Poaceae > Triticum > Triticum dicoccoides. The sequence goes on along the minus strand of NC_041386.1, from coordinate 508,007,980 downwards.
TTTTATTTTGCTTTTATTTTATTTTGCATCTTTATCATAAAAATACCAAAAATATTATCCTATCATATCTATCAGATCTCACTCTCGCAAGTGACCGTGTAGGGATTGACAACCCCTTATCGCGTTGGTTGCAAGGATTTATTTGTTTTGTGTAGGTACGAGGGACTCGCGCGTAGCCTTCTACTGGATTAATTCCTTGGTTCTCAAAAACTGAGGGAAATACTTACGCTACTTTGCTGCATCACCCTTTCCTCTTCAAGGGAAAACCAACGCAGTGCTCAAGAGGTAGCAAGAAGGATTTTTGGCGCCGTTGCCGGGGAGGTCTACGCAAAAGTCAACGTACCAAGTACCCATCACAACCCTTATCTCCCGCATTACATTATTTGCCATTTGCCTCTTGTTTTCCTCTCCCCCACTTCACCCTTGCCGTTTTATTCACCCTCTCTTTTCCGTTCGCCTCTTTTTCGCTTGTTTCTCGTTTGCTCGTGTGTTGGATTGCTTGTTTGTCATGATGGCTCAAGATAATACCAAATTATGTGACTTTACCAATACCAACAATAATAATTTCCTTAGCACTCTGATTGCTCCTCTTACCGATACTGAATCTTGTGAAATCAATGCTGCTTTGTTGAATCTTGTCATGAAAGATCAATTCACCGGCCTTCCTAGTGAAGATGCCGCTACTTATCTAAATAGCTTCGTTGATTTGTGTGATATGCAAAAGAAGAAAGATGTTGATAATGATATTGTTAAATTGAAGCTATTTCCTTTTTCGCTTAGAGATCGTGCTAAAGCTTGGTTTTCGTCTTTGCTTAAAAATAGTATTGATTCTTGGAATAAGTGCAAAGATGCTTTCATCTCTAAGTATTTTCCTCCCGCTAAGATCATCTTTCTTAGAAACGATATCATGAATTTTAAGCAACATGATCATAAACATGTTGCACAAGCTGGGAGAGGATGAAATTAATGATACGCAATTGCTCCACTCATGGTTTGAATTTGTGGATGATTATACAAAAATTTTTATGCCGAATTGAATTTCGCTTCTGGAAATCTTTTAGATTCGGCTGCGGGAGGCACTTTTATGGAAATCGCTTTAGGATAAGCTACTAAACTCCTAGATAATATTATGGTTAATTATTTTCATGGCACACTGAAAGATCTACTAATAAAAAAATTCATGCGATAGAAGAAATTAATGTTTTGAGTGGAAAGATGGATGAACTTATGAAATTATTTGCTAGTAAGAGTATTTCTTCTGATCCTAATGATATGCCTTTGTCTACTTTGATTGAGAATAATAATGAATCTATGGATGTGAATTTTGTTGGTAGGAATAATTTTGGTAACAACGCGTATAGAGGAAACTTTAATTCTAGGCCTTATCCTAGCAATTCCTCTAATAATTATGGTAATTCCTACAACAATTCTTATGGAAATTTTAATAAGATGCCCTCTGAATTTGAGACTAGTGTTAAAGAGTTTATGAATTCGCAAAAGAATTTCAATGCTTTGCTGGAAGAGAAATTGCTTAAAGTTGATGAATTGGCTAGGAACGTTGATAGAATTTCTCTTGATGTTGATTCTTTAAAACATAGATCTATTCCTCCTAAGCATGATATCAATGATTCTCTCAAATCCATGAGAATTTCCATTGATGAGTGCAAAGAAAAAACCACTAGGATGCGTGCTAAGAAAAATTGCTTTATGAAAGCGTGTTCTTCAAATTTTTATGAAAATAAAGATGAAGATCTAAAAGTTATTGATGTGTCCCCTATTAAATCTTTGTTTTGCAATATGATGGGACTGAATATGATCCACCTTTACCTAGAAGGCGTTCCAAAAATTCAGAGTTTTTAGATCTTGATGCTAAAATTGATAAAAGTGGGATTGAAGAATTCAAAACCCTAGATATTAATAAACTCACTATTTTGAATTTCAAAGAATTTAATTATGATAACTAGTCGTCTACCCGTGCGTTTGCACGGGCTAGTACATTTATTGTGGGGTAAAACATAAACTTTCTTGAAAGGCACGGATATCAGTTTGCACGGGTTATTTATGGTCTCAATGACGTACTCTTGGATATAAAGATTGCTAAACTTTTTCTTTTGAGAAGCTACAATGTATTTTATAAATTTGTTACTTGAGATTGAATTTGAAATTAGGATTTTTTTTGTTAACCTTAGTACTTTGCTCGATAGCGATCAATTCTAGGTCTTCTTCAGAAAATTGTTTGGTGAATTGTGTGCTACACAATTAGATTTTGCTATGATTTTTGTTTTTTTGCTATGTTTTTTTGTGGCCTTAATGGATGTACTGTTGGATATAAATATGGGTGCTAAGTATGTTATTTTGAGAAACCACAATTTTTTAAATATTTTTTCTTGAGATTAAAATTAAAAATATTATCATATACCCCTAAACTTACTACTTTGCACGATCAATTCTATAACTCCTTCAAATACTCCTTGGGTAAATTGTATACTCAACAATTAGATTTTGCTATCATCTGTATTTTCTTTTTATGAGTTTCATTTTGTGTAATATACTCCCTTTTTTCGAAATTACTTGACGCAGAACTGGATGTATTTAGACCGTAATTTATTTGTAGGGAGTTGTGATGTCCATTTAGAATAGAAATTGTATTTTCTGTAGTGAGTTACACTGTGGCTAATGTCCATTTAGATGTGCGCATTTTTATTAGTTACAGATTTTTGATAGCATGAGCAGCGGGTTTCGGCGGCCGCGGTCGGCGCTGCCGTCGTGTCTAGTGCGCGCCCCTCTGACCGGCGCCATGAGAGCGGCTTCGCCGGTGGATCTCATGGATAGTGCGTGCATCATTAACCTTCTATAGTCCTCCACGGCGAATCGCATCACATCGCCGGCCGGAGCGCCGGCCATCTGGCCGTTCCCCTTTGCTGTGCGGTACGCCGTCTCGGCCGAAGCTGCAATCTCCTCCGGCGCCCGCGTTGCTGAGCGGAGTTTCCTCATGCAGCAGCAGCGGCGGCAACTCCTATCCATCTACCAAAGAAAGTGGCATTATCTTATCCATTCAGTATGTATCTTTTCCTCTTTACTGTGTGTTTGCACGAACAGGTGCATATCTCCCTTTGCCTTACCATTTCCTCTTTGTATTAAATAAATTTGAGCAGCGTATGTTTGCATCTTGCTGTAAAGTGTACTTGAGAGACGATGGTAGAGGAGCCATCAAGGAAATTGCTGGCAGATGCAGCTACAAAATTACTTGTTCCAGTATTTTCTATTATTTGTGAAATTGGATATGACTGGTGGTAGGCTATGTAAGAAAGAAATTTTATAGTAATTGAGAAAATGATCTTGGTTCTTCAATGGCTCTGTAACTTTAGAGCCACGTCCCTAATGCATAAATATATAACTGGTATTGATCTTGTCAAATCAGTTGTTAGCCCTTGCTTGCATATTTTTGTTTACCTGTAAATGCAGAGAGAAGTACCTTGCTGAAAAATATAATATTTCAGAGATAACCATTTAAAACAATTTTAAAAACCAATTTAAAACAGTTAAGGCTGCTATGTCTTTCCAGAAAAAAAAGGCTGCTATGTCTGGAACACATTATATTTGGTCATTTAAGAATGTTTGTATTTGTTCTTAACTTCTAATTCTAGTTATTAAAAAAATATCTATCATATATCCTTGTAAACAATGTTTTTTGCAACCTTGTCGGATGGACGCTCTTCATCTGATATAAGTATCCGCAATCCATTTCTGCTGGTAACCCTTGACATTGCAACATAGAGTTGGCCATGTGTGAACACTTGCCTTTCTAAGTAGAGTCCAACCTTTTTGAGAGATTGCCCCTGACTTTTGTTTATTGTCATAGCAAAGCACACTGATATTGGGTATTGTCTCCTTTTCAGAATGAAAGGCCATTTTGAATCACTTGGTGAGATAATAATTCGTGGGATGTAAACTTTGTCACCAATGTTAGTACCTGTTATGACCTGGCCTTCGATGAAACACTTTCCTAGCTGTGTTATTGTTAGTCTTGTCCCATTGCAAAGTCCTGCACTTTGATTGATGTTCCTCATAAGCATTACTGGTAATCCTATTTTCAGCCTCAGTTCATGATCTGGTATTCCAGAAAATGTTAGACTATTTAGAAATTCAGTTGGGTACAACATATCTTTGTCTTCCACCGTAGACATTGCCTTGCATGTTGTATCTGAACTGAGATAGGTTACCTCTTCTCCAGGAATTTGACTCATGATGTAGGTGTTAATCTGGTCAACAGTCTCGTTCCTTGGGCACAGGATCGCTCTTTCCTCTAGGTATGTTCTATCAGTGTACTTGTTGTGTAATTCAAGGTATGTGTTATTAACTATAGATGCTTTTGGGTCATCTCCTTTATTTAAAATAAGGTCTTCTGGGATGCTAACCCAGTCTTCATCATCTATTGTTGCTGTTGTGCCATCGCCGATGTTTAGTATCCAGTTTGCAAATTCAGCTGTCTTTGCTTTCTCTTCTGGTCTACCTTCGGATGAATTCAGACGCATATTTTCTGTGAGTCGGTACTCCTCAAAGTTCTTCCATAGGTAGGATCTCTTTATAGATGCCGAAATGATATGTTCCCTTTTCCCCTTTGGTATAACTGGTAGGATTTGTCTGAAGTCACCTCCCAAGACTACTGTCATTCCTCCAAACGGTCTATGCTCGGCATCCTCATTTGTGAATCGAAGTATGTCTCTCAAACTCTTGTCTAATGCCTCAAAACAGTGCTTGTGTGTCATAGGTGCTTCATCCCATATTATCAGTGAAGTTTTCTTTATTAGTTCCGCGAGAAATGTTCCTTGCTTGATGTTGCATGTCGACTCGTTTGTGATTTTGAGCGGAATGTGAAATCTTGAATGAGTTGTTCTTCTACCCTGTAAAAGAAGTGCTGCTATACCACTTGAAGCTACTGCTAGAACTATTTTTCCTTCGGATCTTAATTTTGTCGTGACTGCTTTCCACAGAAATGTCTTTCCAGTTCCACCATATCCATCAACAAAAATCAGTTTTCCACAACTGCTGCTAACTGATTGTATTATAACAGCAAAAGCCATCCTCTGATCTTGATTTAACTTTTGTAGTAACTCTGTGTGCTCTATTCTTAAAGAATCTTTATCGTAGTTTAGTTCCTCATTTATTAATCTATTATTTATATCTTGAAGAATCGAACTATCTGGTGGTGGCATTCCTGGAAAATCTTTGAGGGACTTACCACCTTTAGCTAATAGGTGTTCGATCTCTGCCAAGAGGAGGCTCTTTATTTGCAATGAATTGAGTTCTAGGGCCTGAAAATTGAGTATTCTTCTTTGCCGACGTTGGATGTCCTCAGATAGTAACTCCCAGTTTGTTTGCCACAACTTTGCAGGATCAGTCACCTTGCAAAATAAAAGTATTGTGCAGAAAAGTTGGCGCATTTGAGGAGCAGAGGCCCAATGGGATGCTTCCTTGATGCAGTCATCCCACTCCTTGTCGTCATTAAGTAGCCCAAGAGCATAACATGCAGATTTGTATGTTGGATGTACAACCCCATCAACTGTTCGGGTTTCTTCATAGGATCTGCATCCTTTCACGGTATTTAGAAGCATTCTCAAGTAGTATTTTTCACCGCTTGTTGGTTGTGCATAGTAAATCCTGCCTATTGTTTTTTTACCACCACGTCTTTTCCTCCATTCTTTCTCTTTTGCATGCCAAGTCCATTTGGTTGGAAACTGTGCATACGTCAAACTGCGAGCTTCCTCATGCAATTGGTTGGCTGTCATCCATTCTGTGAACATTGTCTTTTCTATGTTAGGCCGAGATATGATTTTATCTAAATCCATCGAGTCTGGGAATACCACAACATGTTCATTTTCTAGGTGAAATTGTAACCTTTCAACCGCAGGCTCTCTATACTGAAGAGGAAACTGAAATATGTACCATGCGGCTTCACATCCAGATATGTACCGAGCATCAAGGTATCTCTTGATATCGTCGTCCCTGTTTGTTAATTTGACACCTCTTGTTTCTCTTTGTTGCTCTTCTGTTTCTATTAATACAGTTGTTCGATCTTCTCCTTTGTGGATGTATTTGAATAAATACTTTATAGACCTTGATCTGTTGCACCATTCAACATTTATGTGGGCTTGATACTTGACCAGTATGTTTCTATTGTATGGCACAACAAATCTATTGTCTAGCTTCACTCCGTTTTTGTCCACAGTATTGCCATCATCTCGTCTTCTATATACTGGATAGTTATCTTCATCTATTGTAGTTTCAGTGCAAAAACTCTTGGGGAAATGTTTGGCACAACTTTTATCGACCATGCATGGTGATTTTGGGTGTGCTTGACCACAGGGACCATGTATCATGTAATTTTGCACTGCTTCATACCCATCTGGATCACTATTCTTGTCGGGAATTTCGGCTGATATGATTTTGTCGATCTGGGAAGGACTGGGATCTTTATCATCTGGATGTAGAAACACCAGTATATGTGCATGAGGGAGGCCTCTTTTTTGGAACTCTATCGTGTAGACAACTGCATGCAAGTAAAGAAATTTGAGAAGAAATGATTTAGGACAATCACCTAGGCAATAGTAAATCTGTAGTTGGTTGGTAAAGTTACTCGCAATTGTTTGTCCGAAACACTTCTTGTTCTTTATGTCATTCATAAGTTCCTTCAGTTTTAACATGAATACTCTGGCAACAATGTCTGGACAATCTTCAGGTTTCTGGCCTGGAATTAGATCCAACATATCCTGTATTTCCGGCCATTTCGGATTGCATGTAAAAGTGATGAAGAGATCAGGATAGCCAGCCCAACGACAAATCGCCATGGCATCTTGGTAGTTTTGCTGCTTATTTCTAGGGCTACCATTATATGTTGAGGGTAGTATGATTCTTTGGCCAACTTGTTCAGTTCGTGTATCTCCATTTTCTATTGCATCATGCAGTCCTCTGTATAGTTCTGTCCTCAGCTTACCTTGGTTTGTGCTGTACCAATTTAGTTTCCATTGTTCAATGCACGTTGCTGCATCAACTAAGAACTGTAGGAACAAGTGTCCACTCATTTGCAAGGTTGTTGCTTGGTTAAGACGTTGTTGGATGCGATATGCATAAAACTCCAGCATTGTTACATACTTTCTCTTACCTTTGTCGCCTCTCTTTTTTTGATACTCTATTTCTGGTCTGAACCCATCTTCTCCATATGGAAAAAGCAAGGGGTATTTCATTGACATATAGCTTGGGTGCAACTCCGAAATCCTCTGTAACATTCTGTCTTTGGTCTCAATTATTATATCAAATTCATCATTTTCTCCATCTTGTTCCCCGATAATTAGTGCTGCAACTTCTGAGGCAGATGGGAGGTTGTATTGTCGTCCATCTTTCGACCTTTTGTTGATCAATCTTAGTCTTACATCTTTAATATCTCGGTTTTTGAACCTGTCCCTTGCCATACGAAACGATTTGACTAAAACATTGTGCTCATCTAGCATCTCTAGTAGACCTTTGACAATGTTTTCATCTGGCTTTGCCTTACTCTCCATTGAAGTTGATGCAGTAATCCTGTTACGCACTTCATTTTCTGTGTCATGTATGTACAATTGGGCAAATTTTGGTTTCGTCATGTCATCTTTAGGAAGTAAAGTGCCAATGTGATGGTTGTTTTGGCCATTCAAACGGAAAACATATGGTCCAGGTGTCTGCTTATTAATTTCATAGTCAACCTTTCCTCCCATTGAAGTGAACGCGAACATGGAGTTGTACAACCTGATGTTCTGGCGAAAATTGGATGACTCTCCTCTTTCATTGTAACGTAGTAGCTGTCGGAGATACAACGGAGCTTGCTTCAGTGGTGGTAATTTAATTTTCCCTTCCTTGCAGCAGAGACCAAATTTTGGAACTGTGATGTTACGTGTGTTTGTGCTTCTCTCTCCATGCCACATAATGGCATTGCAAAATTCACAAACGCAATTTGGTTTTCCCAAATTTGAAACTTGAGTGACATCCTTTGCTATATTTGATACTTCACAGCCATTATAGTCCTTTTCTGTCCTTATTCGTTTCTTTTCCCTTTTCAGCTGGAGTATCTCTTTCCTTTTTCGTCTAGCTTCCTTCCTTGCTGCTCTGATAATATCTAATTGACTATCATTAGATTCTACTGTCGCAAGCTGTGAGGTTCCTTGCTTAGGTATTTGTATTGTTTGATCACCCAATATATTGCTGTATTATATTTTGGTATCATTTGAATAATCCAGGAAAATTAATGGCTATATAATTATTTTTTGGTATTGGGGTAATGAATACCTTCTATTGTTTTGATTTGGTCCACGTTACTTCGACGCAAGTTGAGTGCAGCTAGTGAATCCTGAAATGAGGGAAAAATTGTAACGCTTTGTTTGAGAGCAACAACATGCAGATAGAATTAAGTATATGGAAGTTAGCAGTATTTCCTTTCTGGAGGCAAAGATCTGGCATTTAACCTTGACTGTAGAAATTAAAATCTATTCCTCATTGGGAACATCGCAACAAAAATTAAGTACATGCTAGTGAGGACATCTTATAAGCACCTGATTCCTTTTCTGCTGAAGTATTTCTTTCCTTTTCCGTGCAGCATCCTTCATTGCTGCTCTAATGATGTCTGGTTGATTATCATTAGATTGTAGAGTGGCAAGTTTGGAGGTTGCTTTGTCAGGTCTTTCATTGCTACATTAGATTTTGGTGCCATTTTAATAATCTAGGTAAATTAATGGGTATAAAATTGTTTTTATATTGTGGTAACGAATACCTATTGTTGTTTTTGTCGAGTCCATTGCGAGTTCGACGCATGCTGACTGCAGGTAGTTAATCCTGAAAAATATGAGGGAAAATGTAAGGATTTTGTCCAAGAACAACAACATGCAAAGAGTATCAAGTATTTTGATAGTTGACCCATGCACTTGGATGGGCTATTATCATATTGATAGTCGAAATCCAATCATATTTAACTTTCTAAGAATTTTATTCCTCATCAGGGTTATCACAAAGTATGTAAGCAGTAAATGATAGTGAGGACATCTTGTAAGCACCTTATTTTACTTGTCCGGAAATTCTTAGTTGCTGACGATAAGTTTAATGTATACATGTCAGGTACCACATTGTTTTGAAGGATGTTGTCTGGATCAATCAGTTTCCTGGAAATATTCCTGTTCTCCTACTGATAGTATGCCAACAAAGAATTGTAGATCATGTACATGTGTTATTACCTTTTAAGCAGAGGACATACTATATGGTTTGTAATTGGCAAACTAATTTTGATGTTTGTTCATCAATTTCTCTGTAGTTGCAATTAACAAAGCATATGTGATGAGATTACGGAGTTGATGCATATAATAGTGGAAGTTGGTAATGAATACCTGCAAGTATTGGCACACAACCTATTCGCTCGTTACTGCTTGCCGTGTAAGGATTAATTATCGCATGTACGTGATGTAGGTTGAGATCAGAGGTGCTGTCTTGCCGGGATGAAGGATGTGATCGACGGCGAGACGAATTGACTTGATACTATATTTTACCAAAAAAATTACCAAAAGAGAGATAAGAGGATTTTGTTGTGTAGAATTTGTCACGCGTACGTTTAGATCCGAGCAGTTAGTCTTAGCGATGTATGTCTTATATATGCACGTCTCCGTTCCATACACGTATAGTCTATGTATTTCATTCAAATTTCTATCCGTGTGTTTAACCATCCAGAACTCGTGCTTATCTACATGTCTTCATGGAAAAACCAATATTTAATTCCAGTCTAAACTTGAGTCATGGTCGGCCACACATGATAGGGCTAGATGGCAAGACGGAATGCAGTGCGTACTGGAGCATGTACGTCAGAGCTAAGCGACAGGTAGAATGGGTTATGCCCCAGGCTTAGTGTATGAGAAATCTCTATGTACGCTAGGGTGACAGATAGAATTGGTTATGCCCCAGGCTTAGTGTATGTGAAATCTCTATGCACGCAACACAGGTCAAGCTGAAAACTGACTTCAAGAAATCACTGAATCAGGACCTCCTCTGTAAACGTGTGTGCCCAACCAAGCTAGCAAAGCAAAAAAATTGATTGATTCTGTAGGGAGGTTAGTCATACCAAAAAGCTATCTGATCCATGTAAAAAAGGGTAGCTGATCAATCCCTCCACCGGCTAGCTTGGGGAGGCTAGCACATATGAAGAGAGCACCCTAATTAATTCCTACCAGAGTTGGCACCTGGTACAAATTTGGCGAACAGGATGGATAAACTCCACTGCTGTTTCTAATTAAAAGGGATGCACTTACGGAGAGAAATCAACTGTTTCTAATTAAAAGGGATGCACTTACGGAGAGAAATCAGTTCCTGATGCTGGCAATCAAATGCTACAACAGAATCAAATATGGACTCAACCATGAACCACATAATTGTTCTTTTAGCTGTCATGCTTTCTTCATATAGCAAGCAACTAATGTAACTAAGATTGAATTGTTTTAGACTATTCAGAATTACACCAAACATTTACTTCTGAATAATAGAGAGAATAATAACTTACTAACACAAAGGTATGCCTTTACGTTTATTACAAATATCTTAAACAATGACGAAGTTCATATAAAGTACAAATGTGATTTTCCCATCTATTGTACTACATCCTAAATTAACAGATCTCCACTAATTAGTGACTTGCCTTTCGAGTCCTGAATACACCAGACTTCTGAATGCCTTTGGTCAGTGATTTTTTATCGACACAACTAAGCCTTGTCCTAGGCCTTGAATCATTATGCTCCTGATCAACACCGGCGCATTTGCGTACAACACGCTTCCTCTTGGGGCTTGATTCCATATATTTGCATTTGTTTATTTCCTGACTACCTTCAACTTTTGATTCATCGTCAAGATGTGCAGCACGACCTGTGCTCCGTCTCCTACCCCTTTTAGTCTGGTCAATAGTGAGTTCATCATCCTCTGATTCTTGCTTTATAGTTTTTGAAAGTGATAATTTGTTCACTTGCTCCTGCGAACATTTATACCAGTTAGAGAGGTGTACAACAACTATGAAAGAACATGAAAATGCACCAAGAAACTTACATGGTTATCATTCTGAATTCCTTTCTTCTTAGATCCCTTATCAACACCAGTAAGCGTTATGCTGGTCTTTGAATAATTCTCAGTTCCATCTTTTTCGGAATCTTCGTCTTCAGTAATGCTTATTGTACGCTTTCTTTTGGGGCTAGATTCCTTGAATTTGCATTCATCTTTCTCCTGGCTATCCTCTTTTGATTCTTCATCAGAATGTACAACGCGACATGTGTTCCTAGTCCTAGACTTTTTAGTGCCCTTCGCAGTGTTCTACAAAAACATGACAAATTGAGTTAGTTTCCATAAACATTCATTATAAAATATGGCATGCACATATACAAAATGTTATGGAGCATCGTAGTACAAATAGACGATACCTGTTCAACATTAACGTGTTGTACCGACGAATCTTCTTCAGAGTCCATAAAAAATATTCTATGAACAGTGTAATCTTGGTAACCGTACTTGAAATTATAGTCATTCAGTCTGAACTGAAAAATCAATCTCTGCCCACATATTTTCTAAAAATTTTCTGCCTGCTCATGGATATCACAGTCATCCCTATCTATCAAGAATCTTGCAGATTGCTTAATCAGTTTTTTTGCTTCTGTCTCAAACATGGTGCAAGTTGTGGTTGCAGTATGATCACATATCTCTAGCTTAAGTTTGTACCTAGTAACAAAATGACACATCTGGTAAGTGGAGGATAAATTACTACCTAAAACATGAGATATTATCAAATTTACCTTGGACATGTCTTCTCAGGTTCTTTCTCACATTTTGGACAGTAGAAGTGATTCCCTTCTTTTTGTAGTTTTTTGTTACATTTGCCGCATCCTATGTAGTACCACTCATCTGATGTATCAATTGACTTAATGGTTGCTTCTGCAGTATAGAACTTTTCCTGTCCATTGTAGGTTAAATTAGCACATAAAACATATGAAAAAAGAATTTAAAAGTTAATCATAAATACCTATTTTTTCAGATTCATATGCAATTTCAGTTATTTCTCTTAGTGTCTTTCTGTTATAGAGCATTTGTTCTTGAATTGTTCCTTGCAAGTGGGCTTCCGGCCCTGTTTCCTCTATGATATCATCTTCCAAGCAATACCTATTTTCGCATGAGGTAAGTATCCATGTACATGACTAAATAGGATTTCTTCATATTATTGCAAAAAACGGTTGCACCTCGTTTGGAGCTCAGTTGTTTCAGGGATATCCAAATCGATATATACTTTGGTCGCACCTGTAGATGACAGCGAGTACTCTGCAAGCACTTGATATTAAATTTCGAATACAAAAAAGACATGCATAACACTACTTACCCTTGATTGATATAAATACAAACCTTTCAATTTTCTAACCGTTGTTGATGTTACTATGACAACACGTCCCACAGAATCTTCATCAATTTGGTCAACCTTATTGCCCCAGAGTCTAATATTAACTTTTTGATCCCTGTATATTCCAACAGACATGACTATGAGCAGCCATGATATTTTATTCATACAATTTTATTTAAGTGTACTTACTCAATTCGAAGTACAATATCTCGAATCTTGGAAATCCCATGAGTTGTCTCCGTCTCTTCAATATTCCCTATATAACTTGCTACCCCAATGACATCTGCTAAATAAGATGGTATTAATATGTGTTGAAGATTCAAGTTAATAATTTAAACAAATACAATCATACCGGATAAGTACATCCTCTGGCCATCTCTTCTGGAAAGAACTTCAACACTACAAAACATGAAACTTTGTTCTGCTATTCTGATATTTTTAAGTCCCTTAATCTCTTGAATTTTTGTTGTGTGCAAGAAGTTAATAATCTTGTCGCCTTCAACTGGACGGAAATTCATGGCAGATGTAACCTTGAAATTTGCTATCATGTAGACTAAACCTTCTTGGATCAATGGCCTGAACTTGTTAACCATATGTTTTATTACCTTCGCATGTATCATAGTGCCCTGAAACATTATAATGCAGCGAGAAGATGCATTGGTATTTAAATTATAGTGACCTATTTATGTTGAAAAAAAAATCCTTTTACCAATAAACTGACCTGTTCATCAAGCAGTATCATGTCAAGGCTAATTAGTTCATTATTATTGAGGTTAATGGCGTCCCATAGCCTAATTACTCTGACCTTCACTTTCCAGGAATCCTTCCCATTGTTAATCACATCGAGCATATCGTATGCCATTGTTTCAATTGAAAACAAAAGAATTTGACCTGTAAGCGAACAGTGAAGATTAGAACTTGTTATAGTCTTAGCCAAATCAAAGACTTTATAATCGGAAAGAAAGATTAGTTTGTATGACATAGCAAGTGCAAAGCCTAACAATGTGATTGAACCAACATAAAAAATAATCATCTAAAAATTGGGTGAAAAGCAGCTGAACAGAGGCAACTATCGCACCTAATAGGAGAATCTGACCAATGACGATGCTGACAACGCACAGAGCCTCCTTGATTTGAGATGGTCTATGTTAGGCTGCAGGCTTAATTTATAAGCTAGCCTTATGGGCTTAGTTCTGCCCCGAGCCGATCTCTGTGACGTATCCAAAGAGCATACGTGAGAAGATTAGATTTGAAATTGAATCCTTAGATTTTTTTTGAATCCAATCTAGCAAAAAGAAAATCAATGTGAGAAGGGGAACCTGATCCACATGAGGAAAATAATTTATTGTGATAACCTCGTTGAGCGCAGGAGATCCACGCCCCAACGTCCTTGCTGCAATTTGAGGTGAGGATAGAAGAGTCCTTGATGAAATTTGAAGTGAGGATAAAAGTGCTGCAATTTGAGGTGAGGAGAGAAGAGACCTGAGAGTTTGAGAGAAAGAGAGAGACATGATTGAGAGAGGGATCCATGCCCAAATTCCTTGCTCCAATTTGAGAGACATGGATCTGGTCATCATGGGGAGATGCGGAGAGACCTGGGAGTTCGAGAGAGAGAGAGATGAGATTGAGAAAGAAATTAGGATTGGTTCAGGTCTCCTTTTTTGTGAACAGGGGTCTCTTTTTTATTTGGTAATGGAAGAGACGGTGGAGAGCGCTACGGGCCTTTTCTTGACTCACGATGCTATGGGCCTTTTCTTCTGACTCAGCCGTCCAATGATTTTGGGCTTTGTGAATCAGTCTGTTTAATAAGCAAACTTAATTTTTTCAGCCTCAAATTGTATGGGTTAATCTAGACCGTAATAACTCGGTCCCATCATTAGGTGTACGACTCCTATTTTCTAATTAACGTGGGAATTATTAGGGAGTCGGTAATTAGTATAGGTATAGATAGATTGCTCTTTGATAGATTGTATTTCCTTGTTGCAATCCGTGCTAAATTCTCCTAATGCTTATAGTCAAAATAAAGCTTTTACAAAATATATCGTTGATGCTTTGATGCAACCTTATGAAGAAAAGCTTGAGTTGGAAGTTTCTATCCCTAGAAAACTTTATGATGAGTGGGAACCTACTATTAAAATTAAGATTAAGGATCATGAGTTCTATGCTTTATGTGATTTGGGTGCTAGTGTTTCCACTATACCCAAAACTTTTTGCGATTTGCTAGGTTTCCGTGATTTTGATGATTGTTCTCTAAACTTGCACCTTGCGGATTACACTATTAAGAAAGCTATGGGAAGAATTAGTGATGTTCTTATTTTTCCAAATAGGAACTATGTGCCTATAGATTTTATTGTTCTTGATATAGATTGCAATCCTTCATGTCCTATTATTCTTGGTAGACCTTTCCTTAGAACGATTGGTGCAATTATTGATATGAAGGAAGGGAATATTAGATTCCAATTTCCATTAAAGAAAGGCATGGAACACTTCCCTAGAAAAAAATAAAATTACCATATGAATCTATCATGAGAGCCACTTATGAATTGCCTACCAAAGATGGCAATACCTAGATCTATCCTTGCTTTTATGCCTAGCTAGGGGCATTAAACAATAGCGCTTGTTGGGAGGCAACCCAATTTTATTTTTAGTTTTTGCTTTTTGCTTCTGTTTAGGAATAAATATTTGTTCTAGCTCTGGTTAGATGTGTTTTTATGTTTTAATTAGTGTTTGTGCCAAGTTAAACCTATAGGATCTTCTTGGATGATAGTTATTCGATCTTGCAGATATTTCCAGAAACTTTCTGTTCACGAAAACAATTGTTAAAAATCACCAGAATGTGATAAAATATTTATTCCAATTGCTTCTGATAGATAAACAAATTGTCTAGGTCTTCCTATTTTGGCTGGTTTTTTGGAGTTCCAGAAGTTTGCGTTAGTTACAGATTACTACAAATTGTTCTGTTTTTGACAGATTCTGTTTTTCATGTGTTGTTTGCTTATTTTGATGAATCTATGGCTAGTAAAAGAGTTTATAAACCATACAAAAGTTGTAATACATTAGGTTTAACACCAATATAAATAAATAATGAGTTCATTACAGTACCTTGAAGTGGTTTTTTGTTTTTTTCGCTAACGGAGCTCACGAGATTTTCTGCTGAGTTTTGTGTTGTGAAGTTTTCAAGTTTTGGGTGAAAGATTTGATGGACTATGTAAGAAGGAGTGGCAAGAGACTAATCTTGGGGATGCACATGGCACCCCCAAGATAATCTAAGGACACCATAAATCCAAAGCTTGGGGATGCCCCGGAAGGCATCCCCTCTTTCGTCTAATTCCATCGGTAACTTTACTTGGAGCTATATTTTTATTCACCACACGATATGTGTTTTGCTGGGAGCATCTTGTATTATTTGAGTCTTTATTTTTTAGTTTACCACAATCATCTTTGCTGAACACACCTTTTGAGAGAGACACACATGATTCGAAAATTATTAGAATACTCTATGTGCTTCACTTGTACCTTTTGAGCTATACAGTTTTGCTCTAGTGCTTCACTTATATCTTTTAGTGCATGGTGGTGCATTTTTTTATAGAAACTATTGATCTCTCATGCTTCACTTATATTATTTTGAGAGTCTTAAAATAGCATGGCAATTTGCTTTAATTAATATCATGATCAAATTGATGCTTGATAATTGTTTTGAGATATAAAGGTGGTAATATCATAGTCGTGCTAGTTGAGTAATTGTGGAATTGAAAAATACATGTGTTGGAGTTTGTGATTCCCGTAGCATGCATGTATGGTGAACCGTTATGTAATGAATTTGGAGCATGAAATATTTGTTGATTGTCTTCCTTTGTGTGGCGGTCGGGATCGCGTGATGGTTAACTCCTACCAACCCTTCCCCTAGGAGCATGCGTACTAGTACTTTGCTTCGAGGGCTAATAAATTTTTGCAATAAGTATATGAGATCTTTATGACTAATGTGAGTCCATGGATGATAAGCACACTTACCTTTCCGCAATTTTCTAGCCTCTTCGGTACCGCACATTGCCCTTTCTCACCTTGAGAGTTGGTGCAAACTTCGCCGGTGCATCCAAACCCCGTGATATGATACACTCTATCACACATATACCTCCTTATATCTTCCTCAAAACAGCCACCATACCTACCTATCATGGCATTTCCATAGCCATTCCGAGATATATTGGCATGCAACTTTCCACCGTTTCATTTATCATGAGATGCTCCATCATTGTCATATTGCTTTCCATGATCATGTAGTTGACATTGTATTTGTGGCAAAGCCACCGTTTATAATTCTTTCATACATGTCACTCTTGATTCATTGCATATCCCGGTACACCGCTAGAGGCATTCATATATAGTCATATTTTGTTGTAAGTATTGAGTTGTAATTCATGAGTTGTAAGTAAATAAAAGTGTGATGATCATCATTATTAGAGAATTGTCCCAAGTGAGGAAAGGATGATGGAGACTATGATTCCCCCACAAGTCGGGATGAGACTCCGGACTAAATAAAAAAATAGGCCATAAAAAAAAGAGAAAAGGCCCAAATAAAAAAATGAGAGAAAAAGAGAGAAGGGAAAATGTTACTATCCTTTTACCACACTTGTGCTTCAAAGTAGCACCGTGATCTTCTTAATAGAGAGTCTCTCATTTTGTCACTTTCATATACTAGTGGGAAATTTCATTATAGAACTTGGCTTGTATATTCCAAAGATGGGCTTCCTCAAATGCCCGAGGTCTTTGTGAGCAAGCAAGTTGGATGCACACCCACTTAGTTTCTTTTTGAGCTTTCATACACTTATAGCTCTAGTGCATCCGTTGCATGGCAATCCCTACTCTTCGCATTAACATCAATTGATGGGCATCTCCATAGCCCATTGATTAGCCTCGTTGATGTGAGACTTTCTCCTTTTTTTGTCTTCCCACATAACCCCTACCATTATACCTTATTCCACCATAGTGCTATATCCATGGCTTGCGCTCGTGTATTGCATAAGAGTTGAAAAGGCTGAAGCGCGTTAAAAGTATGAACCAATTGCTTGGCCAAAACCGGGGTCGTACATGATATGAATATTTTGTGTTGGGAAGATGGAGCATAACCAGACTATATGATTTTGTAGGGATAACTTGCTTTGGCTATGTTATTTTGATAAGACATAAATGCTTAGTTAGTATGCTTCAAGTATTATTGTTGTTATGTCAACATTAAACTTTTATCTTGAATCATATCAAATCTGAACATTCATGCCACAATGAGAAGAATTACATTGAAATTATGCCAAGTAGCATTCCGCATCAAAAATTCTGTTTTATCATTTACCTACTCGAGGACGAGCGGGAATTAAGCTTGGAGATGCTTGATACGTTACGTCTCCAACGTATCTATAATTTTTGATTGCTCCATGCTATATTATCTTCTGTATTGGACATTATTGGGATTTATTATTCACTTTATTATTATTTTTGGGACTAACCTATTAACCGAAGGCCCAGGCCAGAATTGCAGTTTTTTTTGCCTATTTCAGAGTTTCGCAGAAAAAGAATATCAAACGGAGTCCAAACGGAATGAAACCTTCGGGAATGTGATTTTCAGAACGAACATGATATAGGAGACTTGGACCCTATGTCAAGCAATCAACAGGGAAGCCACGAGGTAGGGGGCGCGCCTACCCCCCCAGGCACACCCTCCAACCTCGTGGGCCCCCTGTTGCTCCACCAACATATTCCTTCCTCCTATATATACCTACGTACCCCCAAACGATCAGATACGGAGCCAAAAACCTAATTCCACTGCCGCAACCTTCTGTACCCATGAGATCACATCTTGGGGCCTGTTCTGGAGCTCCGCCGGAGGGGGCATCGATCACGGAGGGCTTCTACATCAACACCATAGCCCCTCCGATGAAGTGTGAGTAGTTTAGCTCAGACCTTCGGTTCCATAGTTAGTAGCTAGATGGCTTCTTTTCTCTTTTTCGATCTCAATACAATGTTCTCCCCCTCTCTCGTGGAGATCTATTCGATGTAATCTTCTTTTGCGGTGTGTTTGTTGAGACCGATGAATTGTGGGTTTATGATCAAGTTTATCTATGAACAATATTTGAATCTTCTGAATTCTTTTATGTATGATTGGTTATCTTTGCAGGTCTCTTCGAATTATCAGTTTGGTTTGGCCTACTAGATTGATCTTTCTTGCAATGGGAGAAGTGCTTAGCTTTGGGTTCAATCTTGCGGTGTCCTTTCCCAGTGACAGTATGGGCAACAAGGCACGTATTGTATTGTTGCCATCGAGATAACAAGATGGGGTTTTATCATATTGCATGAATTTATCCCTCTACATCATGTCATCTTGCTTAAGGCGTTACTCTGTTCTTATGAACTTAATACTCTAGATGCATGCAGGATAGCGGTCGATGTGTGGAGTAATAGTAGTAGATGCAGGCAGGAGTTGGTCTAATTGTCTCGGACGTGATGCCTTTATACATGATCATACCTAGATATTCTCATAACTATGCTCAATTCTGTCAATTGCTCAACAGTAATTTGTTCGCCCACCATAAAATACTTATGCTCTTGAGAGAAGCCACTAGTGAAACCTATGGCCCCCGGGTCTATCTTCATCATATTAATCTTCCGACACTTAGTTATTTCCGTTGCTTTTTATTTTGCTTTTATTTTACTTTGTATCTTTATCATAAAAATACCAAAAATATTATCCTATCATATCTATCAGATCTCACTCTCGTAAGTGACCGTGTAGGGATTGACAACCCCTTATCGCGTTGGTTGCGAGGATTTATTTGTTTTGTGTAGGTACGAGGGACTCGCGCGTAGCCTCCTACTGGATTGATACCTTGGTTCTCAAAAACTGAGGGAAATACTTACGCTACTTTGCTGCATCACCCTTTCCTCTTCAAGGGAAAACCAACGCAGTGCTCAAGAGGTAGCAGGGATCAATATTCGAAGTGGGCGGAGCCGAAATATGGCGCATTGTCGAGAACGGATACCTATCCGGCATGCCAAGGAGGGCGTCCGAAGAGTGGCTGTCCGAATGGTTCTATATTGAGGACATCGCACTTCCAGACCCAGTTCGGAGGGGCCTTCCCGAGTTCACAAGCGTTCCGTTGAAGAAACGCCACAGCTGGCACCCCCATAGTCTTCAGGAATACGATAGTGCGGAAGTTCGTCAACTCATGAGCAAGATAAAGACGCTCGGCCAGTCTAGGTTATCAGTAGCCGAGGTAATGGCGACTTCAATAATGCGGGGAGTTCAGCCACTCCAATATCGAGGGCTTCCCATGTGGCACTACAATGGGGAAGATGACGCCTCCCGCTACGGTAGGAAGGGTCCGGACACGCCCGCCACTCTGGCCAAAATATTGGCCGAACTGTACAAAGGGGAGGAGGAGGAATTCCTTCATATCAAGCTGGGTAAGTCTCAACCCCTCTGCTCTACTCACTCCCCTCCTCAAGTCATCTTTAATGAATTGGCAATCCGCCTGTTTACTATAGCACTGGCGAAAGGTCTCCGACGGGCTTTACAGCCCCGCCCCACAGCTAGAGGACCACAACCGGGACCTCGACCCTGGATTCGAGGAGGGTCCAGATATATTTGTAGTGCTTGCGGCAGGGTGTTTTACCAGGCGAGCTACGATGGCACGGAGGTGGCCATCATTGCCGACTACCCTGGTCTTCTTCCCGCCTCCCATGTAAGTAACCAGGAGACGTTTCCCCGAAAGGGTTCCCTCATTCCGCCTCACCCACCGCACTGGCTTGTGCTCCAAAGGGGAGGCGTTCGAAGTGCCGTGTTACCCCAGGAGCGATGCCGAAGAGAGCGGCTCCTACACCAGGCAAGTCTTCAAAGAGGAAGGCAAATGAAGACACGGTCGAGTCCTCATCAAAGAGGTACGGGTTTGCAAATACGTTTTTAGCAGTCGCATCCAACTGAGACTTGCATGTTCGTCCTGTATTAGGAAAAAAGTTCACCGGATTGTGTCTAGGGATCCGGCCGGATATACTCCCAACAGTCGGGGTCCAGTCCCAGCCGAGGAGACGAGGGCCGATATGGGAGTGGCGCCGGACTGTCCTTCGGCTGAGGGATCAGAAGATATGTCCGTTACCAACTCGGAAGTGGAGAGTTCCATGAATCATCGGCACCAGAGGGCTATTTTACGCGACCCCCGCTTCTCGAAAGAGGCGTTCAATGCCTTCAGCTCGGCTGATGCATACATCCGAGCTGCTCGAAATGGGCTTGGCAGAGCCACAGAGCAACATTTAAAAGATGTGCACATAAATTTACTATGTCCAAAATATGATAACCATATGTCGGTAGCCCCCGAGACTTAAAGTAGTTGGTACAACTGATTTGAGGATCGTTGTATAACCAGGTTCTTTCAGAGAAGAATGATCTACTAGCCCAAGAGCTAGAAAGGTGTCGGACACAGCTAACTGCTATTACCGCCGAACTGGAGAAATCCAAAAAGGCGTTACCTGGTAATATTCCCCTCCATCGAGAAAATATAATTATATGTGAGTAATGCTAATAGTGTTGCGTATGACATGATTGTTAGAGGAATTCAAGGAGGCACTGGAAGTCGCGCAAGCGAATGAACAAGAAGCAAAAAGGCTACATGCTGCGGGCGAACGTGTGCTAAAACAGGTCATTGATGAGAAAAACTAACTCCAGGATTCCAAGACCCAGCTGGGCGAAGAGCTGAAGGATGTGCGGGCCCAGCTAGCCGATTCCATGAAGGAAAATAAGAGGCTGCGAGGTGGCATATTTAGTATGTGTTCAAACTTACCACCGTGTAATTCGGCGAGGAAAGGAACTGACAGAGTTATGTCTGTAGGTATGCTGACTGGCCATCCCGAGGAGGAAATGTCCGGATCTTCGGGCGATCTGCTACGAGTGCTGTCCCAAATGCATGAGCAAGCGTGACAGGTGATGCGAAGTGTTGCCAAGGCCTTATGGTCATCCGCCTCCCCTCCAGGAAGTATGGGAGAGCTTATACAACTATTCAAGGGAGCGCGATGGTGTTTCCGGTTATGGAAAATATTAGCCTGCCGGGCAGGTGCAAGAGAAGCCTGGGCCATGGTAAAAACACGGTATACCAAGCTTGATCTGAATCATATGGCCCGGGTCGGGACTCTAGGGTTAGATGGGAAGGAAATTCCCATGAGTTTGGTATATAACCAAGTAGAAGTAGCCGCCAAGTATTCCCAACAGGATTGCAAATTAGACAGCCTGCTGGACGGCATAGAACAGGAAGTTTTTGAGTCTTAAATGACTATGTACTTTCCTTTCCATATGTAACTCTAGCTGAATTGTAAAACGCTTGTCATGGCAGACTTTTTCTCTTTGACCTCTGGACCCGAGGGTGCGGAGTGTTTCCGAATACCAGAGCAGTCGAGTAGACCGGGGTATGCGTGGAAACCAGGCGTAGGGGTCATAGTTGCTTGAACAAACAACTATCTGGCTAGTCATGTTATATTACATTAAAATTGTAAGAAACATCTTCTAGAGAGAATAGTTCCGTTAAGGGTTCCTTTCCTTGGGTGTACATGCGTTAGCGTGCATGTCCGAGCTGTGATTGAAAAATCGCAGTATATATAACTTCTTGGGGTTCACGATGGAGTGAGTGCAAGAACATCTTTAGTTCACCAACCAAATATTCCCTTGAGAACGCTAGCTTTCGGCTTCACCTAGTCTGAGGTACACATCCGGATGACCCGGTAGTAACAATCGCAGAGGTGCTCCCTTT
Source organism: Triticum dicoccoides (assembly GCF_002162155.2). NCBI lineage: Eukaryota > Viridiplantae > Streptophyta > Magnoliopsida > Poales > Poaceae > Triticum > Triticum dicoccoides. The sequence goes on along the minus strand of NC_041386.1, from coordinate 507,985,759 downwards.
ATGCCCTAGCCGAACTAACGGGAACGTAGGGCATAAGCACAGGAGCCAGGCAACCCAGCTTGGCCAAAACTTAAGTCATATCGATGCATATAATACCGAAGAAAAGGGGCATATGGAAAGAAAAACGCATATGTGATGAGCTTGATGCTCGGAATAATAATAGCAAGCTTCTGCTCAAGAAGCCCCTAGGTATAATGGGCGTACATGTTTGAAGATGTGTACGTCACAAATGCATGGTTGAGCCGCATGAAAGCTTTAAGGCTAAAAAGAAATGAAAAACCAAAAAAGAGAGAAAAATAGGGGATATAATAGGGAGAAGGGGACGAACAAAGATTTCGACGCTAGGCATAGACTCTTCAGAGTTTGGCCGCATTCCATGGATTCGGCTCTAAGCGGTTATCTGAGGCATCACACAGGCGGTACGCTCCTCCGGTGAGAACTTCGTCGATGATGAAATGACCCTCCCACTTGGGCTTGAGTTTGTCCTTTTTCTTCTCCGGCAAGCGTAGTACTAGTTTGCCAACATTATAAGTCTTGGCCCATACTTCTCTACTTTGATATCTTCGGGCCTGCTGTTGATAAAATGCGGAACAGGCTTTTGCGATGTCACACTCCTCGTCCAGGGCGTCTAAGTTGTCCTGCCGATCAAGCTCGGCTTCTCTCTCTTCATACATGCGCGCTCGAGGTAAGTCATGAATAATGTTGCAGGGTAGCACAGCCTCTGCGCCGTACACCACGAAAAAAGGTGTATATCCGGTGGTGCGATTGGGCATGGTCCGCAGCCCCCAGAGTACGGAGTCGAGCTCCTCAACCCAGTGCTTGTCTGGTTCTTTCAAAGACCGCACTAGTCTGTGTTTAATGCCGCTCATAATAACACCATTGGCTCATTCGACTTGACCATTTGTTTGTGGGTGATAGACGAAGGTGTAATCGAGTTTAATGCCCAGATTAGCACACCAGGTTTTTACCTCGTCGACCGTGAAATTGGAGCCATTATCGATGATGATGCAGTGTGGAACACCATAGCGGTGCACAACACCGGATATGAAATTTATCACTGGTCCGGCCTCGGCCGTTTTGACCGGTTTGGCCTCTATCTACTTAGTGAATTTTTCTACCATGACCAGCAGGTATTTTTTCTTGCGGCTTCCTCCTTTAAGGGGTCCGACCATATCAAGCCTCCAGATCGCAAAAAGCCAAGTGATGGGGATTTTTTGTAGAGCGGTGGGCGGCATATGGCTTTGGTTGGCGAAAATCTGATATCTGACACAGCGTTCGACAAGGTCCCGAGCATCTGCTCGGGCCGTCGGCACATAGAAACATGTACGGAAGGCCTTGCTTACAAGGGCCCGAGACGCGGCATGGTGCCCGCCAAGGCCGGCATGAATTTCGGCCAAGAGCTGCCGTCCCTCCTCTTCAGAGATACATCTTTGAAGTACTCCGATAATACTTTTCTTGTAGAGTTCTCCTTCATGAACCTTGTAGGCTTTCGAGCGCCGGAAAATGCGGTGAGCCTCATTCTAATCCTCAAGGAGTTCTCGCCTATTCAGGTAGGCCAAGAAGGGTTCGGTCCATGCGGCAATGACTGCCATGATAAGATGGGCCGACGGTGTTATTTTGGTGGCTGAGCCCCCGATGATATCAGTGTGTTCGGAATCTGGGGTTATAATCGGATCCGGACCGGTACTGCCGCTCTCCCCTTGCCACACCTTAGATGGCTTGAAGAGCCTTTCCAGAAAAATGTTAGGTGGGACGGGGTCATGCTTTGCGCCAATGCAAGCGAGGACATCCGCTGCTTGATTGCTTTCTCGAGCCACATGTGAACTCGAGCCCCTCGAATCGAGCCGACATTTTGAGAACAGAGTTGCGGTAAGCCGCCATCTCCGGATCTTTGGCATCGAAATCTCCATTTATCTGAGTTATTGCGAGGTTTGAGCCCCGCGCACTTCCAGGCATTGTATGCCCATGGAGACAGCCATCGAAAGACCATGCAATAAGGCCTCGTATTCGGCTGCGTTATTGGATTCTGTGTATAATATTTGGAGTACGTAGTGGATGACGTCTCTAGTAGGGGATGTTAAAACGACGCCCGCTCCTAGTCCTGCCTGCATTTTGGAACCATCAAAATACATCACTCAGTTGGAATATGTGTCGTACTCTTTAGGGAGTTCGGCCTCTGTCCATTCGGCGACGAAGTCAGCCAGCACTTGGGATTTAATGGCTCGACGTGGTTTGTATGTTATGTCAATTGGAAGGAGCTCAATGGCCCATTTGGCAATCCGGCCCGTAGCATGGCGGTTGTTTATTATATCATTGAGTGGTACTTCAGACGCCACCATGATCGAACACTCTTGGAAGTAGTGTCATAGCTTCCGGGATGCCATAAAGACCGCGTATGCTATCTTTTGACAGTGAGGGTACTGGGATTTGCATGGTGTGAGGACAGTGGATACGTAATATACTGGCTTCTGAAGCGGGAACTTGTGTCCGTCTTGTTCTCGTTCAACGACGAGCACGGCGCTCACCACCTGGTGTGTGTTCGATATGTATAATAACATGGGTTCGCCGACGTTTGGCGCGGCCAGGACTGGTTGCTTGCTAGAAGGGCTTTTATTTCTTCCAGTCCAGCCGTTGCCACATCCGTCCATTCAAAGTGATCGGTGCGCCGAAGAAGGCGATAGAGTGGCAGTGCCTTTTCTCCCAATTTGGAGATAAAGCGGCTTAGCGCTGCCACACAACCGACGAGTTTTTGGACCTGTTTAAGGTCCATTGGCGTAGCCAATTGTGACAAAGCCTGGATTTTGGCTGGATTTGCTTCAATTCCTCTATTGGAAACGATGAAGCCCAGCAGTTTTCCAGCGGGGACACCGAAAACGCACTTTTCCAAATTGAGCTTAATGTCGTATGCACAGAGGTTGCTGAATGTGAGACGTAAATCGTTATAAGTGTTTTGACGTGTCTAGTTTTGATGACGACGTCGTCCACATATGCTTCAACTGTCTTGCCGATCTGTTTCTCAAGTCATGTTTGGATCATGCGTTGGTAAGTGGCCCCGGAGTTTTTGAGCCCGAAGGGCATGGTGTTGAAGCAGAATAGCCCATATGGGGTAATGAATGCCGTTGCGGCTTGGTCGTACTCCTTCATTTTGATTTGATGGTATCCGGAATACGCGTCGAGGAAGCACAGTGAGTCGTGTCCTGCGGTAGCATCAATGATCTGGTCAATGCGGGGGAGGGGGAAGGGATCCTGACGGCAGGCCTTATTGAGGTCTTTGAAATCGACACACAGGCGCCAGGATTTTTCCTTCTTTGCCACCATCACCAGGTTTGCCAGCCAGTCTGGGTGTTTTATTTCTCTAATGAATCTGGCTTCAATTTGCTTGGCTAACTCTTCCCTCATAGCTTGACGTTTGGGTTCGGAAAAACGCCGCAGTGTCTGCTTGACCGGTTTGTATCCCTTCAATATATTGAGGCTGTGTTCGGCTAACTCACGCGGGATTCCTGGCATATCAGAAGGGTGCCAGGCGAATATATCCCAGTTCTCGTGCAGGAACTCTCATAGTGCGGCGTCAACCGTTGGGTCAAGTTGTGCTCCAATAGATGTTGTCTTCTTGGGGTCCGTTGGATGGACTTGAAATTTGATTATTTCTTCTGCCGGTTTGAATGAGGTGGATTTTGGTCGCTTGTCTAGGATCACATCGTCCCTGTCCACAGTTGAGCGTAGCGCGGTTAGTTCTTCGGCCGCTAGGGCTTCAGACAGTGCCTTGAGGGCCAAGGACGCGATTTTGTTTTCGGCGCGGAGTGCTATGTCCGGATCACTGGCAAGGGTGATGATACCATTAGGCCCGGACATCTTGAGCTTCATGTACCAATTATGAGGTTTAGCTTGGAAGCGTGTAAATGCATCTCGCCCTAATAGGGCATGAAATCCATTGCTGAAAGGGGCCACTTGGAAGGTTATTTCTTCAGACCAATAATTCTCTGGCGTGCCGAATACCACGTCTAATGTGATTTTCCCCACACACCGTGCCTCCCGACTGGGAATGATTCCTCGGAAGGTCGTGTTGCTTTGCCTGATGCGGCTTCTGCCTATTTTCCATTTTGTTGAGTGTGTCCTCATAGATGAGGTTTAGTCCGCTGCCGCCATCCATGAGCACTTTGGTGAGTCGACAGCCGTCCATGATTGGACTGAGGACCAAGGCAGCTGGTGCCCGAACTGTTCTGAATTTTGGTTCGTCACCGGCATTAAAAGTTATGGCCGTGTCGTTCCAAGGGTTTATTGCTGCTATTTGGCAGATTTCGGCGAGGTCGCCAAGTGCCCTTTTGCGCCTGTTGTTTGAGGCGAAGATCTCGAAAACCATCAAGGGGGTCATCTTCCTTCGAGGGGGTGCTGTTCTGGGGTGTTTTTGGCGAGGATATCTTCGCCGCTCTTGGCCACTTGCCGGAGTATCCAACATGCTCTAAGGCTATGGGATGGTATGGTATCCGGTGTTGTGTGGATTTTGCACGGCCCATCGAGCCATCCCTCCAGAAGGGTTCTGTGTCACGTAATGGGCTTATATTTCTTTGTTATTGGACCGGGCGTGCCGCGATGATGCGCCCTTTTCGCTTGAACGAGGGGTTGAGCGGGGACCAATGGTTCCCATCGGGCTGCCTGAGTTTTCCAGGCGCTTTCCAATTTGCAGTACTTCTGTACTATGGTTGCCAAGTCTGCGAAGTGTGACACGCGATGGTGGTTGATGGCATTAAGGATTCCTTCAACCGTGCAATTATTGCAGAACCCTGAGATCGGGTCTTCGTCGCGGCAATCTTTAATCTTGTCTTTGGCAAGGAGGAATCTGGCCCAGAAGTGATGGACCGTTTCCTGAGACTGCTGTTGTGTGCTCATGAGACTGCTAATACTTGGGTGGGTGGTTGGATTTAAATACGAATCCTAACCCACTTTGAGATCCGGAGTCTGAAGGATTTCCGAACTTAATAATTCAAGCTCCTGGATGTTAACTGATTTTTCAGGCCCGTCGCCCGATTCTAAGTTCGGAGGACAGGGCGTGTTGTTCCGTAGATGGGCATCCGGTTTTTAGAGTTCAGAGATCCAAACATAGTCCATCCTCAATATAGAGGGAGAATTGTTGTTTTGCTCCTCTATCACTGCTACCTAATGGGTGATCGGGGGAGATTTGATTTCCCTCTGATCGGGTTTAATCCCAATCTGATAGTAGTCTATAGCGACTCCCAAGGCGGCGATGCAATCTAGGAGCTCGTTCAAAGATGACAACTCCGCTGGATCCATCTGCTTGGAGTATTCGGAATCAACACGGAGACGATTTTCGATGACCCAAGAAGTCATCGTCGGCTTAACGGCCGATCGGGCGGTCATAGTAAAACCGCCCAGTCGGAGGGTTTAGCCTGGGGCCAGGGCTCCTCCGGAGGTGATGCTGTCCTTGACGACAAGGCGACGCCACAGCGGGACACTAGTAGAAAAGGGCCTTCAGTCCCGGTTCATAAGGGCCTTTAGTCCCGGTTCTGGAACCGGGACTAAAGGGTCGGTACTAATGCCTATCCCTTTAGTCCCGGTTCAATCCAGAACCGGGACTAAAGGGCGCGGCCACGTGGAGCTCCACCTTTAGTCCCGGTTGGTAACACCAACCGGGACTAAAGGAAATTTTATGATTTTTTTTGAATTTTTTTAATTTTTTTTTTGATTTTCAAATTTCTGAATTATTTTAACCTCTAGTATGTAATCACCACCCCTCATCACTTCTCAATTTATCCTCTAATCACCCCTCATCATTCCAAATCATCTAACTTCCCGAACGGTCACCCATCCTCCCACTCCCCCAGCCTGAGCACGCTTAACTTCCGGGTTCTATTCTCCCTCGCTCCAAGTCTGCACTTGTTGTTTTCCTGACAATACTAAGATGTCAATCCTATTAACCTTCAGGAATTTTGCTTGAGCATGAAGTGACACAATTCATAGTTTTATTTTGAAACTATTGTTTTAAAAAACAATAATTATTTAGTAACACTAATATTTCTTGAATAATTAGTTTGACCATTGTTTGACCACAATTTGACCACAGTTTGACCAGATTTGACCAAAATTGAAATAGCAGAAATAATTATTTAGTAACACTAATATTCTAGAATAATTAGTTAGATCATTATTTGACCACAGTTTGCCCACTGTTTGAATTTTTTTCGATTTTTTCACTCTAGATCTTAAAAGCCCCGTAACTTTTTTATTAGGTTTTTGAGGATTTTGAAAATGTTTAACGGGGTTCCCCCGTTAAATTCGGATGTAACTTTTCGAGTAGATGATTTTTCATATAAAAAACTTTTTCATCCGAGTTAGTATGCAAAAGTTATGCCCATTTTTACAAATTTCAGAGAGATTTTGCAAATAAAGTCAAAATTCACATTTGCAAATTTTCCCAACAACTAGACCACATATCACATGGGAAACTTATTTTCTTTTATTTTTTTGACATTTCCATCATTTTCTTTTATTTTTTTAAAAACTGAAAA
>NC_041386.1:507965642-507979051 GCF_002162155.2 Triticum dicoccoides | reverse complement strand
TCCCGGTTTGAGGCACGAACCGGGACCAATGGTTGTGGGCCAGGAGCGAGGCCCATTGGTCCCGGTTCATCCCACCAACCGGGACCAAAAGGTCCAGATGAACCGGGACCAATGGGCCACGTGGCCCGGCCGGCCCCCTGGGCTCACGAACCGGGACTAATGCCCCGATTGGTCCAGGTTCTGGACTGAACCGGGACTAATGGGCTGACCCGGCCTGGACCAAAGCCCTGTTTTCTACTAGTGGGACTCTCAATGAAATCACCAATGTCGGTGTCAAAACCGGCGGATCTCGGGTAGGGGGTCCCGAACTGTGCGTCTAAGGATGATGGTAACAGGAGACGGGGGACACAATGTTTCCCAGGTTCGGGCCTCTCTATGGAGGTAATACCCTACTTCCTGCTTGATTGATCTTGATGAATATGAGTATTACAAGAGTTGATCTACCACGAGATCATAATGGCTAAACCCTAGATGTCTAGCCTGTATGACTACGATAATGAGTATTCGACACTATAGACCTAACCCTCCGGTTTATATAGACACCGGAGGGATCTAGGGTTACACAAAGTCGGTCACAGAGAAGGGAATCTTCATATTTGATCGCCAAGCTTGCCTTCCACGCCAAGGAGAGTCCCATCCAGACACGTAGAGAGTCTTTAGTCTTTGTATCTTCATAGCCCATCAGTCCGGCCCATGGCTAACAGGCCGGACGCACGAGGACCCCTTAGTCCAGGACTCCCTCACCCGTCGATGCCCCCTCCCCGCCCCGTCGCCACCCCGGCTCGCCGCCGCCCCATCGCCGCCCCCTCCACGACCCGTCGCCGCCCCCACAGTGAGCCCCTGCCACCCCTGTTTTCTTTTCTATTTTTTTTTCTGTTTTTCTTTAATGTTTAGTTTAGGTTATTTAGTTTAAGTTTAGTTAGTTTAGGTTTAATTAGTTTAGGTTATTTAGTTTAATTAGTTTTGGTTATTTAGTTTAAATAGTTTAGGTTTAATTAGTTTAGCTTATATAGTTAGCTAGATTAGATTAGATTATATTATATTAGATTAGTTTTAGGTTTTAGTTAAATAGCGATAATTAAAAGAAGTAAAAAAAGATGAAAAAAGAAGAAGAAATGTAGAATAAGTAGAAGGGTGAAGAAGAAGAAGAAGAGGAGGAGGAGGAGGAGGAGGAGGAGAAGAAGAAGAAGAAAAAGTGGAGAAGATGAGAATAAAAGAGGAAAAATTAAAAGAAGGGAGAAGAAAAATAGGAAGAAGAAGAAGAAGAAGAAGAAGAAGAAGAAGGAGAAGAAGAGGAGGACGAGTTCTATTTTTTTCTTCTATTTTTTCTTTTCTGTTTTAGATAATAGATATATTAGATATATAGTTAGCTAGATTAAATTATATAGATTAGTGTTAGGTTTTAGTTAAATAGTCATAATTAAAGGAAGTGAAAAAAAGATGAAAAAAGAAGAAGAAAAGTCGAATAAGTAGAAGGGGGAAGAAGAAGAAGAAGAAGAAGAAGAAGAAGAAGAGGAGGAGGAGGAGGAGGAGGAGGAGGAGAAGAATAAAAAGAGGAGAAGATGACTAGGTTAGTTAGGTTAGTTTGATTTTCTAGGTTAGTGAGGTTAGTTATCTTTAGACTAGGTTAGTTAGCTTAGTTTCTAGGTTAGTTAGGTTAATTAGTTTGAGGGGTTTTGGTGATGTCATCTTGTTCTCCAAGAGATGATACTTGGCAAGAGAACCAAATATGGCATTTTTACATGCTAGAATTTTCTTGGAATTTATAGAGAATATTTCCTATGTAAATATTCCAAAAGTTTGAAGTATCAGAAAAGGCTTTTTGATGGATTTGAACAATATTTTGAACATGACCGTGTGTTGAAACTCTTATATATGGACAATATATGTCCAATGAGCTTCCCTAAATTTTCTCAAATATTTTTGAAACACTAAAATACTTTCAACCTATTAAAGACCATTTCCGGCCTTAAGAAAAAGATTTCAATTAGTTAGTTAGTTATTTTTTAGGTTAATTACTTAGTTAGTTAGTTAAATTTTTTAGGTGTTGTTTTCACCCACCAATTTTTTTATTATGTTTATGTTGTAATAATTTCGTTTACTCTTTGTCATTGCAGGTCTTGACAGATGGTGGGCGCGGGTCGAGAGCGCTCTGAGCCTCCTTCTTCCTCGGCGCGTGCTGGGAGGGGTGGCTATATTCCACCCCAGCAACTTCGGAGAGTGCTGGACACCGGCAGGCGCTTCTTCTTCGGCCGGGAGAAGTCGGGGGAAGATGAAGAGGGGTGCACCTAGAGGTGGACGTGGCGACGGGAGAGGTAGGAAGGTTGTTGTGCCTTCCTCGCCGCCACCCCCAGCTAATTCTACGGACGACTGGAGTGCTCCGTCCCAGGTGGAGCGGCCAGACTTGAACCCGTCTGGACTCCGGTCCACGAGCCTCAGGCTGACGAGCCTCCACTACTAGGAAAACCCTTACCGGTAGTGCTGAATGTCTAGGAGTAGCGCGCCTCTATCCATCGCTACTGCTAATACTAGTAGCATGGCTCTAAAATCAACGCTACTGGTAAGGCAACGCTGCTACCCAAAACCCCACGCTACTGCTCGTATTTTTTTATTTTGCTGTATTCGTATTTTTACAGGTTTTATACAATTACAACATACACATACACTGAAACTATATGAAAAAGGAATGTCTCATCAAAGTGGTACAACATAGTCTCATCATATCATCATTATCGAACACAAATGAAGTCGATCTCATCATCATCTTGAAATAGCGATACAAGTTAATGATCACATGTCTCTTACATTGTCATAGTAGACACATGTTTCATCATCTACCTAAACTATGACATACGAGATAAGAGCGATCACGATGATCAAAAGCGGTATTATGTAGTAGTTTTTGCAGAGGCGCTGGTTCTGAATCCCATGTTGTGCTATGAATCAAGTAACTAGCTTTGGCTTCCTCTCTGCTATCAAACCCTTTCTGGCTTTCGCCGGAGAAGCCAGAGACTTGGGCCTCACACTCTGGCCACTCATCATACACACCCGGAACATGCCCTACATACACAGCATACCACTTCCTCGCCATCGTTGATCTATATACCTGTTAGAGATGCACGCACACACACACACACACACACACACACACACACACACATATATATATATATCATGAAGCGAATTCAACGAAACAATTATGAAATAGAAGCAACATATATAGTAAACATAGTTAACAAATTTCATCGTACCGAAAGTAATTAACTAGAGCATGACACCATACATCTAATAGTTTCATCGTACTGAGACATTCAAAGTTTCGTCATATAGAAAGTAACAAGTACCTAAACAGACACATTGTTTTTAAGCAGGGCACTGTTCCCATCTGTCCATATTCGGGAGGATGGACCCAAGCTTAGTGAAAGGTGTCATGTCCTAACACTGTAGGGCAATGCGGGTTCGGACACGAGCTCACGATATTGGGCCACCGTAGAACATCCCATTCTCTTCGAGGACATCTTTCATGATGATGGACGCAATTTCCTTCTGGATCCGGTAGAAATCATTTCGAAGTCGATTATCCGGCACGGCTCCAAAGGCTTCGGCCCATCTCTGGATATGGGTATCGGATGAAGATTTCATGCAAAGTGATTACACATCCCTTCTGTACTCCATCATTAGATGGATGACGTAGAATCCATCGTTCTCACTTCTTGTCGGTTGCTTAATGCAACAGAAGTCAGTCTTGTGGCCGAAACAGAGCCCGACCTTATTTGTTTTTTTGCATTAGATGTAGCCACCCCGCACGCTGAAGCCCAGCATAGCTCTGTCCAGAACATACTTTATGTGTGTGTAATCTTTCTTCTGTATGTTCTTCGACGGGTCCAAATATAGAGAGCGGGAGTAACGCGGGTAAAGAATGATGAGAACGGCACAACACCCCCCGCCGCGCAAAATACACGATCAACTTAGCATCCACGCGTGCAAAGTAATTATTGAAATGCACGAAAGGATGTATGTGTTATAGTGCTATCCCGGATGACTTACCCGGGATGGTAAGGTAGGAGAATCGTTTCTTTGTCCTTATTGCTGACCAAGAATTCTTTGATGTACTGACTTGCATATTGACGGTTGGCGTCGTTGATTGACAAGAAGCCCTCATGCATGTAGTATGGGTCCGCGACCGCAAGACCGGTGACTTGCTCTCTCCTGACGATGTAGTTCATGTGCAGCGCATACAGGCGGATGAACGTAAAATCAAGTTTCCTCATTTGAAACATCTGGAATATGTAATCAAACCTCAGAAAGAAGAGGTCCGTGGGGCATGTGTGGACGTCCATCTTGCAACTGTTTACATGAACCGTATAAAGTGGGTATCCTGGATCATCACAGGCGAGGATGCTTCTCTCTGTCGAAAGCACATGGTCATGGAGTCTCCTGAGATCCCCTGTTATGCCTGCTAGTGCATTCACTGGTACCATTGGCTCTCCCGCGATATGGATTAATGGCACATGTTTCAAAGGTACACTGTCAACCTTGGTCGAAGGTAGCTGGCTGCTAGAACCAACATTGTCAGCTTTATTGGATTTTGTCGCCGTCGGTCTCTTCCTCTGCTTCTTCTTGGTGGACTGAGGTGCTGGTGGGTCTCTCAGACCCTCCGTGAGCACCCCCTAGTGTTGCTGGGCTCAGCATTGGATGACTCTAGTTAATTAGTTGAGCTTGGGTGGAACCGGCATCTGGATGCGTGTCCTATGAGGATTGCATGAACAAAGACTTCTTGCTCTCCCGATGACGTTCCAGCTCTGGTACATGCATCTCATATTCATATGGTTGACTCATTGTTACTTTGTTGTCATAGCCGGTATTGAAATACAGGAGAGGGTCATGGGCCGGAATGGTTGGCCCTCCTTCCTCGTGTCTCTCGATCTCAACAATCAGCACATACCATGGTTGTACTTATGTAGGTGGGTTTGTGGTCATGCCTTCCTGAGGTCCTGTTGGTGTGCTCCCGGCCACCTTGACACGAAGAAGATTTTTTGGCCACAGGATCGGCCAATTTTTGCATTGGCCAAGCTGTGTGGGGGTCTCGTCATCCTCTCCATCGATTTGTATCAGACGAGGGAAACCCTTGTAGCCTGCTTTCACACTCGCCACGGAGAAACTTAAGGCATTATCAGGCATCTGTCGGTGGTGGAACAATCGATCCTTGGGCTTCACTATAGTACCCTTCCCCACATCCACCAACCCGCCCTTCATGTGGTAAAGGAGGGTGCACGGAGTGGAGTCGGTCTACAAAGACATATACGTGCGGCGTCAGAGATCCAAAAAGAACGGCAACTGAAGATTAATTAATAAGTTGAGTTGATGAAGGTGCGACACATATTTACCGTGAGGGCTTCGAGTTCAGCCAATGTTGATGACCCGACATTCAAGCCAGAGAAGGAACTAGGGCTGCTGTGACAGGTGGGTGCAGGAGCAGGTGCTGGAGGAGGTCCGATTGCGGTTGCCATACTAGGTACGGGTATGGGTGCGGTGTTCATTGAGTTGCTCTGGGTGAAGCTGGGCACGGGAAAATCACTTGGTGGCGCATTTGGATTTTGTTGCGCCCATGTGACCACAGTTGGAATCAAGCTTGTAAAGGCAGCCACCATATCATCTCTACAGGCAGTGATTATCTCAGCTTTTGCTTTCTCCATGGCCCGCGCCACCTTCTCGTCGATAGTCACTTGACTGAACTTCTTTCTCCGTCTTTTGGCCTCGGGGTCCTCGTTATAATAGTACTTCCACGTGGCGCCATCCCCGGCACCATGCACACGTCCATATTGCGGCCGTTGGCCGGGCGGGTGTCCCATCATTATGTTCATGGCCCGGTTGAAAGGAGTGTGCCACTTGTACTTCACCGACGACTGAGTCGACTGAGTCGACGAGTCGCTTTCGGCCACAATTTTGTGTTGCTCTCTCTGCAAAATGGACCGTGACTCATTTACGAATGCGACTAGAATGTAGTAGACTTCATTGATTAGAAGATAATATGTAAGGTGGTAAAAGTATGATTACCACCAATCTCATGAATTTCCTAGTCGCCACGTCAGTGAAAAAAAAAATCTTTTTTGGGGTCCCACGAGAATCGGCCCCTGATGAAGTCGTGCTCCTGCTGGTCGGTGAACTCAGCCAATGGGTCTAGGATCCCCTGACATTCACGTTCTGCGTCCTCCTTTGCCCACACGGGCCTCTTTCCCGTGTAGCCACGACTTCCAAGGCGGTGGTTCCCCATGTTCTTTTCCTGCAGCTGCTTGCCTCTCTCCGACTTGGCCTTGGCAGCTTCTTCATTGCAAGTCTCCTTGAACTTTTCAAAGTCCTCTATCGTAATTTTTGGATTGTCTGCAACAATCTCAGCTTCAATGGTCTACTTCAATCGCCCTTTTCACCCTAGTTTTCCAAGCGCTCAATGCGTTGCTGAACTTCCCTAGGGCTTTATTGTTGATTTTTTTCATGGCATCATCATCCCATGGGTCGACATCGTCATTCCGACCGGGGAACAAGAATCTTGCATGCAACCTAGTTAGGAGCAGCTTCTTCAAATGTTCATTCTTCCGTATTTTTGTGGTGTTGATGTTAGCGGTATCCCGTAGGATGCATGCTAGTTGGTTCTCGTAACACGCTGCCACTTCCCGCGGCTCTATTGGCTCGAACTCGCCAGGGTGCACCGCCGTGACCACGAGTCTTCCGGTGCCGAGATCATTTGGGCGTCGTGTCCTTTTTTCCTTCTTTCCCTCACTGACTTTGGAGGTACCACCTTCCATTTTGTAGTTAGCAACATCATCAGCGCCAGTCTCAGTGACGGTGTCATTGGTGGTATCAATGCCGGCGCCGGCGCCACCACCATCGTCCTCCGTCATGACAAGGGGGTCCTGACACCCAGCTTGCTCTCTCTCCTAATCCGCCAGAAAGTCGAGGTAGGCGTGTGCTCAACCTAATTGGGAATAAGAACCTCCGACCTCATCGGTGTCGGTCATGTTTCCTAGGGTTCAATGTCGGACTCGTTTAATTATCGAGATTTATATAATAAAGTGAATAATGACAATAAAAGTGACCTTTGTTTTGCCTGAGTGTCGTTTCATTCCCGTCGCGACAAATCTCGAGCACTCGATATGTCCAACTTTCTAGCACAAGTCATGCCGAAATGCACGAAAAATTTCGGCATGACCTTTGCTAGAAAGTGCACATATAGAGCGCCTGAAATTTGCCAGAATGGAAATGAATCAATATTTCTGGCAAAACATAGGTCACTCGCAATCGGTTTCCCTGCAATTGACAATAAGCACTATGTGCTGAAGTAGCATTTCACTAACAAGTGTGAGCATGAGCATACTCATCTCCATGTAAAGTGATGTGTGTCATCACACATGCATACTATTGCTCATCATTCTCTGTTTAGAAACAAGCACAGACATAGTGGCAGCAACATAAGCTAATTAAAAATCCTCATTTAAAAATCTAAACTAAACTACCATTAAAAATCCTCATTTTCAAAATGGACAACAACATATAAGCTAATTTTCATTTTCTATAGTGTTGCAAAAGTGAAGCTTACTGCCCATAGCTAGCTGGTACTAGATATCCTTCAAACTAGCACTACATGTCCTTGCATACTAAGGAAAGAGCATGCAGTAATTTTATAATTTTTTTTACAAGCTAGCACAAATCAAAAGAAACAATGGGCAACCATGACAAAAAATCACTCCACTGTGCCTTTTCAGCTCTCCTAACAATGGGCAACCACTGGTAGTAGTACATATCAATGAATGAAGCATTGCTGCCAATACAACAACTACTTGTGGCTTAGTTAGCAAACCTAGAGATGAAGCATTGCTGCCAGTACATATTAGTGAGCCATATTGCTACCAATATCAATGAATGAAGCATTGTTCTTGCAATTTTCTCCAATGCCAAAATGGCTCACTATGCTACTGCTCATGAACATCTACCAATTTTCTCCAATGAAACGTCTACCAATTGATCCCAAGCTAGAGAGAATTAACAGCAACATAAACTAACAAATGCTACTAATAATGAACTCAATTTGGACACCCTACATAGAAAAAATGGCCCTAATATAAGAACAGGAGGAAAGGAAGGGGGTGGCTCACCACGCGTCGGGGTCAGGGTCACCGGGGCTGAGGGGGTGGCGTCGGGGTTGAGGACGTCGGCGTCGTGGTCGGGGTCGCCAGGGCTGAGGGGGTTGAGGGCGTCCTTCTCCTCCTCGCCGAGCACCTTGTTGGCCGATGGGTTGATAGTGTCCTTCTCCTCCTCGCTGAGCCCTGTCGATCTGCAGAGACCAAATTTGGTCAGAGAAAGAGGGAGGGAGAGAGAGAGACCTGCCGGCGGAGAGAAGATCACGCCGGTGGTGGGGACTCCACGAGGGAGCGGCAAAACGGGGGAAGGGGCCGGGGCGCCACAGGGAGAGGGGGGTGACGGGGAGCTAGTGGCACGGGGGAAGGGGCCGGGGCGCCACAGGGAGAGGGGGGTGACGGGGAGCTAGTGGCTCGGGGGAGGGGCGGCATAGGGGGAGGGGTCGGGTGCAGCGCGCATCGATGGCGGCATGGGCGGGTGTGGCGTCGGCGGTGGCGTGAGCTCAGAGAAAGGGGATCGGATCGAGAGAGAGTGAGAGAGAGGAAAGAGATGTGTGGCTCGGTCTAGGCAACTTAGCTATAGCGCGGGGCAGCAAAACACGCTATAGCTAAGTTAGCTATAGCGCAGGGTAGCAAAACGCGCTATAGCTAACTTAGCTATAGCGTTGCCCATCACAAACCGCGCTACTGCTAACTGTTTCTTTTCTTTTTCTTTTTCTTTTTCTTTTTCTTTTTATTTTTCTTTTTCTTTTTCTTTTTATTTTATTTTACTTTTTATTTTCTTTTTTATTTAATTTAATTTTATTTTATTTTTCTTTTATTTTTATTTTTTTATTTTTCTTTTAGTTTTCTTTTTCTTTTTCATATTCCACAAACTTCCTTCATTTTTATTCTTCTTTTTCTTTTTCTTTTATTTGTATTTTTATTTTCCTTTCTTTTTCTTTTTATTTTTATTTTTTTGTTTCTTTTTCTTTTTCGTATTCCACAAACTTCCTTCCTTTTTCTTTTTATTTTTCTTTCATTTGATTTCGCACAAATTATTAGTTCCTTTTTTCTTTTTCTTTCGTTAATTTCATTTTGCAAAACTTCCTTTCTTTTTCTTTTTCTTTCATTTACACTTTTCTTTTTCTTATCTTTCATTTGCATTTGTACAAGTATGTATAGAAGGGTATATATAGCTCTAGCTAGTTAGGGTTTAATTTGGTCTGTCATTGGAGCAATACAACTGTTACCCTCCGGAAAATAATTAGTATAATATATATTACATCATTTGACCGCTAACGGCGGTATACAAAATAGACACACACAAAATTTGTGGATTAGTTTGTCAGCTTGGGCAACAATGACGCTTCAGACTGATCTTCTTCCCTCTTTTGTTCGTTGTCGAATAATTGAGCCCATGGCCGTGAATTTTCCTTCTCCAGGGATTACGATCTTTCATAGGTAATGTAGTCTTCATTCTTCTTTTGACGCATGTTTCATCATCAGCAGCATCATCTTCCCTCATCGGATCATCATACTGGTCGTAGTCTTCCTTGTTGGTGACTCCATCCGTTCCGGCGATGCTCATTTTGCTTCTCCTCATGACAACACGGCTGGGATTGACCAGATCAGTTATGAAGAAACATTGTGTCACGTGTTTAGCGTGTACCCATGGCTCATTTTTGGCGATGGCATTGAGGGTACCGCTATCGGAGTTGGGTATACACATGGTAGTGAAATGTCAGTTTTCTCTCTGTACATTCTTAGCCCATCTGACACGGAACATCGTCACGCTATGCAATCCAGAGTAGTTAAGCTCCCATATCTCTTCGACCCTTCCATAATATCTTTCAATCACATTCCCGGTCATGGCTTCCATCGTCACCCCTGAGTTTTGGTCATCACTGTTTATATCTTTCTCCTCCGTGTAGAACGTGTATCCGTTGATATCATATGCTTGATAAGTCGCGAGGTTGGTCGAGGGGCCATGTGCTAAGGCGTATATGAGCGTTCCATTCGGACAACCCTCTTCCAGGGGATTAGCCAGAACTCGTTCTTTGAACCAACGCAAGAAACTGGAGTTGTTCTCTCTAATAACTTCAGCGTCTGTCCTGTGCACCCCACGGTCATGGTACTTATTTGCGATGGTCTCTTTGTGCAGTGTCACAAAATCTTCTAGCACATCTAGGTGTTGTAGCACTACTAAGTTTGCCCTGTCAAGGTCGTTTTGTCGGCCGGAGCATAACACATTCACATCCCTATGACCGTTGGTGTGACCTTCGCCTTCGAGCCTTCCATAGTGCTTGTTGACGGGCAAACCAACAACAGGGTGTACGGTGCCTACTAGATAACTCTCACAGAAAGAGATGCACTCTTTGGTCAGATATCCCTGGGCTATGCTTCCATCTAGACAGGACATGTTATGAACGAATCCTTTGGTGACCTCATTCATCCTCTCGAACAGCATCATGCTGTGCAGGAATGTCGGCCCTAGGTCGATGATGTCGTCCACGATGTGGACACATAGACGCACCACATCAAAGAACGCGGGCGGGAAGTACATTTCTAGCCTATGGAGTTCCTTCACACTGATCGACTTTCGAGAGATAGAATCAAAAAAGGGGCAGAGGTCAGTAAGCGTCTCACGCACATGTGTGTCCATAATCCCTCTAAGTGCAACCGGGAGTAACTACGTCAACATCACATGACAGTCATGAGACTTCATCCCACTGAACCTTTTTTTTCTTAGTGTCCAGATATCTACTTATCTTCCCACAGTATCCGGAACTAACTTTGATCCCGGAAAGGCACTTGAACAATTGATCGACCTCCTTCGGATCAAAGGTGAAGCAAGAGGGGGGGGGGCAATATTGTTCTTCCTTCTTGTTTACTTTTTCCCCCTATCTTCCATCTCCGTCTCCGTCTCGGTCTCCTCTGACGACCTTTTACCGGGCATTTGGAGATCTTTCCTGATATTCAAAAATTCCAAGTCTTTTCTTGCCTTCGGCCTATCCTTGGTTCTCTCCGGCATGTTCATCAATGTTCCAAGCAAACTCTCAAGGATATTTTTTGTGATATGCATTTGATCAAGGCTATGAGGCGTGTCGAGTATGGGCCAGTATTCCAAGTCCCAGAAAATAAATCTCGTCTTTCATACCTTCAGCAGGGGCTCCGGCGCCTTTTTCTTCGTCTTTCCCGGCGAGGGGCACTCTTCCCAGTTCTTCAATAACTCATATATTCCTGCACCGCTATGTTTATGTCGAGGACCTCGATGCTCAGCCTTACCATTGAATAGATCTCCACGCTTTCTCCGCGGGTCATCCTTCTCGAGCCATCTTCGATGCCCCATGTACACGATTTTCGAAGACCTGCCATCTTTCGATAGCTACAGAGAAGTTGTATCATCCATGCACCTCGTCCATCCGCAATATCCGTGGCACACCTGGCCGGAGAGATAGCCGTAACCGAGATAGTCCTGCACCATCGTGATCAGCATGGCTCTCATGTAGAAATACTCTCCTTTGCTTGCATCCCATGTCTTGGCCGGCGTTGTCAATAAGGTCTGTAGCTCCTCTTTCAGTAACCCGAGTTACAGATTTATATCACTCCCCGGTTGTCTCGGCCCTTGAATAAGGATAGCAATGTGTATGTATTTCTCCTTCATGCACAACCAGGGGGAGGTTGTAAATCCATACAAACACGGGCCATGTGCTATAATTTGTGTTCTTGTTGCCAAATGGATTCATGCCATCAGTACCAGCGCCAAGCACGATGTTCCTTGGATCATTTGTGAAAAAAATCAAATTCAGCATTTAATCCTCTCCACTGGCTAGCATCTGTGAGGTGTCTCAGCTTCGGCTCATCTCCGTCATCTGGCTTCACCCTCTCCATGTGCCAGCGCATAAGCTTTGCTTCCTTAGGATCAATGAAATACCGCTGTAGACGCAAAGTGATCGGAAAGTACCATACAACTTTCTGTTGGGCTTTCTTTCCGGCCTTTTTATATCGTGAAGCATTGCACTTTGGACAGATGGTTTTCTCCGCGTGCTCATTCCAATATATGATGCAATCATTGATGCATGTGTGATATCTAATGTGTGCCAAATCAAGAGGGCACACGATTTTCTTTGCCTCCTCAACACTAGTAGGACACAGGCTTCCCGTGGGAAGAACCTTCTTTAGATACTTCAGAAGCTCACCTAGGCTTGCATCTGTCCATTTGTTTTTTCCTTCGTCTTTAGAAGTTCTAGTGTGAAACTAAAGCAGGTCATCTCGGGATTGTAACCATCATACAAAGGATTCATCGAGTCTACCTCCAGTTGCGCAAGTTTGGCCTCCTCTCTAGAAGCAGCTCTGTCGCTAGTCGTCTTCTTGCGAAGCAGGTCTAGAACATGTGGGTCCCGCATGGCTGAACTTAGTACCGACAAAGACGTCGGTGTGTCCGCGTCTTCTCCGCCTTGAACTGCCTCTTCGCCATCAACATTTCCGAGGCAGTCTTCCTCTTCGGGCACATAATCGGTCATCTCTTCGTCTGGTGGCCCCATGTCGTTATTTCCTGCCCCGTCGACGTCCTCATCATCATCATCATCATCATCATCATCATCATCATCATCATCATCATCATCATCATCACTTATTCACCCAGCATGGCCATGCATGAAACCATGCATGAGCAGGCGCGCCTTGAATGTAGCACCCCAAAGGGGTCGAGCCTGACTATTCATTTGCATTTTCAACACGAACATAAAACATCCTTCAGTATTTTTTCATACATGTCGTCCACAGCGGATTGCCAGTATCTTTCCACCATCCTTCCATTGACCTTCATGATCATCTGCGCACGGAGCAAATATTATAACCACGTATATATGCATGCATGGATCAAATTCATACAAAAATTCGGCATGACCTTCCCTAAATATAGGACATATTGAGTTTGCCTAAAATTCGCCGAAATGGAGTTGAATCGACATTTCGGCAAAACATAGGAAACTCATGTCACCCACATTATTTCATCAAATACACAATGTAGGCGACTCAAATTATGCCACACACAATTTTGTATATTCTCGTATCGCCCATATATATAGTTTCGTTCCTATCCACACAAACACTTATTTTTGCTCACTATGTGTCGAGAGGGATATCGAGCACCTTTCTTCTTAATTACCTAGTAGCTCTAGATATATATATATATATATGTGTATATATATATATAGCTCTAACTAGCTAGCTAGCTAGCTAGGGAGAGAGAGCTAGGGAGAGAGTGGGAGGAGAGGGAGAGGAGAGGGAAGG